>NW_026926047.1:0-105419 GCF_032062105.1 Saccostrea cuccullata | reverse complement strand
TGTACAATAGAAAATTAAGGGTTTAGATCTGTTCCATAGCGTACCTTGTCCATCACGTAAAGTTGGATCTGCGCCAAATCCCAGAAGGAGAACAACCATAGATATATGTCCTTGTCTTACAACGGAAAGAAGAAATAATATTATTATGTATAGCTTTCTAATGTCATAAATAGTGTTAAAAAAATCAACTTCAATATCCTAATTGACAATTAAAAAATGAATATTAATCTAACTTATGGTTTCCGGGATGATTTTAATAAATAGAATAAATTTTATTAAAATCATTTTATTAATAAAATAATTTTAACACCCACCCCTCTCCAAGAAATTATCAAGTACTATTTTACCTTCTATCAGACATGTAATACTATAAGATGTATGAAGTACTGAAAATGGCTGGCAATCAAGCACATTTCACCATCTCTGTTATTGTACTCACCTTGTTGCCCAATGTAAAGGTGTGGAATCTAGATCACCTCCAAATTTATCAACAATGGCCCCTTTTGAAATTAAATATCTACAATATAAAATTACAAATTTCAAAATTACACAGCACAGAGGTGTTGAAAGAATCTTACTAAAACTTTAATCAATTTATGTAATGCAATTGTAAAACCTCTGCAAATGCTAGAGCTGGGTATCGCGAAAATTCATATATTGAATATTATATTTTGTATTGCAATATATCACAATATAAAATTTTTAATAAATTTTGCCAATGTCAAATAAAATGTTACATGTATTCATGATTTTCTGTCGCGTTGTGTCAAGTGGCAAGCTGTTTTTTGTGGCACAACTTGACGAATCAAGTTGCAATATTCAGAATCGGCTTTAACATGAAGGGGTTTCATGTAACAGTTGTCTTTTCGTTTCTGACAGAGATGTGTCTCTCATTTCTGATCACACTTCACGTCGCTTGCCGCCATATTTTACCTTGAAAAGGGCAAATAACTCTTTTTATAACAACTTATAGCATATTGAACCCGAACTGGTATTCACAAAAAAATACCGCGATACGTATTGTGAAGAAAAAAATCGGGATACACCGGTTAACCGGTAATATCGCACAGCACTAGCAAATACACTTAAAAATTCATTGACATGTGAAAAGCATTTTTGCCATTTAAAATGTCATACATGATTTTCTGTGTACAGGCAATGTTCATCAATATTTATGAAAATGCAGAAATGTTAAATGCATGCATGCAGTTTGCTCGATAACTATGCTAATACTATTTATTCAGTAAAATTTTGTAAAAAAGTGATATTTTTTGCACATCGTTTCCCAAATCATAATATATTGATGGTGCAACCATTAGGTAACTGCAGGAATGATCAATGTGAAAAGTCTGAATCTTCTCTTCGTCAATGTGTTGCTTTGTAAGCTTGCAGTGATGGCTCACAGTTATGAGCTGCACTCACTATTATTATTTTTTCCACATAAAAAATGGCATTTTTTTAACGTGTATAGTTTTAATGACATGGCATTTCACACCTGACAATGTCTAATCTGTTATTGATAGCTGCCCAGTGTAACAGGCTGACATTTTCTCGGTCCATTTCGTTGACATCCTGCCCACCTTCCACCAGTTCATAAACCCGTGCCATGACCCCGAACTGAACTGCTCGTACAATATCGTATGTACTGTAGTCCTCCTGGCCCGGCTGCAGGTCCACTCTCGGTTCACTCTTGACAGCATGGCTCTCATCTCCACCTGCACCTTTCTTCTCATAAGGAAAACAATGAATATGCAGAAGTATTAGAAGATATTTTGTTGTCTTTTGCTTATTTATATAATTTCTTTCCTTTTAAAGGAAGAGTGATAATAAGCTCTACCCTATAGACATAAAGCAAAACTGCTTTATCATGTCTATGCTCTACCCTTACGATTTCGAAATTTTTGCCTATGTTCATCTTCCAAAAGATTAATTGAACACGTATTGCAGCTATCTGCAAGTTTCAAAGAATGTGCTGGTACTTTCCCTTCACGCGTAAACATGTCTTGTACAAGTTAAAGGTTAATAAATATCAAATACCTCTAGTAAAGGTTGCACAGGGTTGCAAGAAGGATCAACTTCGTCCATGTTGGTTGATTCTATTTGAAACCAACCTCTTACAGCATTTTTAATTCCGAAAATATAAAAACATCTTAAATAACGCTTGTTAGATTTTTATATTTTTTAAATAAATATATCAAATGGTCAAGATTTTAAATACAAATACATACCGATTCGAATGCAATGTAAGAAAATAAAACAAAACAATCAACAAATTATGCATTTATCCGGAAAATTTTATTTGCCTAATATTTATGAATTTATGACGTCATTTCCTTCATATTTTTCCCAAAGGATAAAGGTGTGAGGAAACTTTAGTTGGAATATAGTTTATTTTTGTTTTTATCTATTGTAAACATCTGCCTAAACCATTTTCATCTTTTGACGATTTCGTTGTCTTCTATGTACACGTCTTTCTTGTCATATTGTCAGTTAATCAGGGATCAGTTAGTAAACTGAAAGTAGAGAAAATTGGCCATCTTTGTTGAACCAGATTTTGGCATAAATTTGGTGAAAATATTTTGGTGATGTAATGTTACTAGATGAATATTTATATTGCTTGTCTTCCATTTCTGAATCAGTAATAATCACACTGTGATCTTTTTTCAAAAGAGTAAAAGTCACAACATGTATTTTTATTATATTGCAGACGTTTTATTTCTGTTTGGAAAGTCTTCATTATTCATAAGGAACAAATCTAGCTTTTACATGATTAACATAGGTTTTAGAGATGCTATAACTTAACTTTATTTTTCAAATTCAAATATTGAACTTGGAATATCTTAATTTATTTCGACAATTTGAAAGATGATAAAATTTCAAAAGTAATTCTGTAATAAGAATATTTTGGTGAGTGATGTTTCCTCATTTTATATCTTTTTTAAATGGGGGGGGGGGGATATTGAAAGCTAACCTACATTTGAACGTATTGTAGCTGTAGGTCACTGCATTTATTGTAGTGTGCAGGTTATGAAGCAATTGACTCCTATCGTGAAAGACTAAGGTTGTTTCTCCCCATTTCTTCCTCTATAAGACATTTGTCATTATTGACACCACCTACAGACTATGACCCAGGAAGGTTTTTGGGGATAAAGGTTGCAGTTGTAGGATTTCATTTCATATCTGACCATTCATGGTAGCCCAGTTGGTAGAACGCTCGCTCTGTGATCGGGAGGTCAAGAGTTTGAATTGGGGTCAAAACTGACCTAAGTCAATAAAAAATGGGTAAAAACTGTTCCTTTGCCATGCACTTGAAGTGAAATTTGGGGTCCTTAGGATGAGACCTTATAAAACTGAGGTCCTGTGTCACAGCAGGCATTGGCAGGATAAAGATCCCTTACTGCTCATTGGCCCTGAGTGCTGGGTGAAGGTCAAAATTTGAAGCCCTTTGTCGATTGGTGACATCTACATGAGTGAAGAATTTTCAAATGGGAACAACATACACATAATCAATCCATTTATATCTCAAGTTTTCTACATTCATTCTGGTACATGCATTAAGGAAATGAAAATTGAAAACCATTAAATACTTACTTATAAAAATATCCATATCACAACATCTAGGTACATCTATGCAATTATTTATCTGTTTTGATCAGAGACATATGGTTTGATATGCTTTCCTTTTTCTCTAACCTTTTACCAAGTGTTTATTGACATGTTAATTTGTTCACCAGGACAGATGTATAGATCAAGATATCACTCTTCATACCAAGGCAATGGTTGTGGTTTTAAAATTTAAATTTCTGTATACCCCTTTGTTGTTTTTCTGTGCTTTTCCCAATCTCAATGAACTGTTCCCTCTTGTATCCATCTACAACTGTTTGTTATCAATGGTTTAGTATGAGTCTGTGCTCTTTTTCCATCTTTCTGTTTTAGTGTACTTCTAAACATGCTAAAGGAAAGGTGTATTCCATATATGGGAGAGAAAAACTGCTTTTTAGATATGTAATTTTGTTGATTGTGTTTTTCTTGTGGAGGCAAAAATAGATTAAAATCCAGTTTGGTTGTGTAAGGTTTAGATGAATTTGGAAATATCCATTCTCTTATCAGGAGAAGTGTTGGAACATCAAAATTAAAAATAAGGTATGTATCAGTTTAATGTTACATTGTTAAAGTTCTGCATCTCAATGAAGTAAAATAAAGGCCAAAATTAAATGAAAAAGAACTCAAAGATAAACATCATGCATTTAGTTTTAAAATTGGCCCCTGGGCCTTTTGTTTGGAAATATTGTGATTATTTTCATTCTTATATGCATGTTCAATTTGTATTTGATTTGTTATGATTAGTTATGTTATGTATTTTCAGAGGTTAAGTACTAGGGTTGGTGAGGATAAACATAGGGCAGTCCATTGGAACTTCTCTGTGGAATTCCTTCTAAGTTCTTGATACTCATCTCAGATTTATTGACTGCATTCAGGAGGAAAAACAAAGTATAATCAGAAAAAGAGATGTCTGCATTTGGTAGCGACTGCCACTTTTACTTCAACGCAACTTGCCTGAAGGTCAGATATATATATGTGCAAGCTGCAAACCTTGCAAGGCTGTGAAGTGAAAAATTTTTCAATATTATTATTGTAACAGTTAAACTTATTTAAAAAACAAAACTTGTCCAGATTAAAGAGAATTTATAAGCAACTGTATGAAAGAATTTTTCTTTTCATCATTGCGATAAAGAAAAGATAATTGAGACCTTGTATAATTTTAGGGAGATACATGCCCTTTTAGACATTGTGAGGCAGCAAAGGCCAATGATGTTACTTGTACATTCTGGAGACAGAAAACCTGCATAAAACCCAACTGTCCATACAGACATTCAGAGGTTGTCCCACAGGTAATGCAACCTAAACTCCATACAGACGTTCTGAGAAAGTCCTATATTTAATGAAAACTTAGTGTACTTATATACATGTATAAGTTCTTATCAGAGTGATAACAAAATGATTTATTTAAGTTTCTTGCTTTTCAATTTTATTCAGACCAAAAACAGAGCCGAGATTCCTTGCTACTGGGAAACACAGCCCATCGGCTGTACCAAAGCAGCTTGTCCATTCAAACATGTAAAACCTCAGCCAGATTCTATCACATCTGTCGAAGGTAAGCATGATGGCTGTGTTCCTATAGTGTTCCTATAGTGTCCTATAGTGTCCACTGGAATTCTGGTTTGTAAATATATAATAATTATCTAATTTTATCATTTTGTCCCCCTCTTCTACTCAGCTCATGTATTGATATATGTCACATGCACATATTGAGGTAAATTATACAGTGTAATTTACAATTGAGTAGCTTCTGGTAACAGAGAGGATTGAGCAAACGTTATCATGAAAAGTAAACTGAAATCAAATTATTTTAAACTGTAAGTTGGGGTAGCCGGCTTTCAGTTTTGAAGGATGCACCTGTTATTTTGCATTCCTGGATTTCTTAAGTTCTGTATATGAGGTGCCGTGAATTCTGTGAAATTTGAAACGTCAAGAAATATGTGTTTAATGATAACAGTCAGCTTTTGGTGCATTTTTATGCCCCCCTTCGAAGAAGGGAGGGCATATTGCTTTGCTGCTGTCTGTCGGTCCGTCGGTCCACTTAGTTTCCGTTCATTTTCTTCGCAACCGTTGCACATACTGAAATGAAATTTGGTATACAGATATATCACATGAATATCTAGGCCAAGTTCTGTTTCGGATACGATCGCGCCATTTTTGACAGAGTTATGCCCCTTGGACTTAGAAAAATACCAATTATTTGCAGTTTCCGTTCATTTTCTTTACAACCGTTGCACATACTGAGATGAAATTTAGTATACAGATTTATCAGATGAATATCTAGGTCAAGTTCTGTTTTGGGTACAATCATGCCATTTTTGACAGAGTTTTGCCCCTTGGACTTGGAAAAATTCCAATTTGGGGGGAGGGGGGCATAAGTGTTTTAAAAACATCTCTTGTTCCAGTTTGTTTTGTATATGAGTTTTGATTAAACATTTATTTCGTCATAACCAACATATGTTTCTATACATGTACATGTGAATCTTGTTTTATTTTGTTACAGCTCCGGTCCCTCAGACAGAATCCCCTGCCACTCCAGATGTTGAGGCGGTAGAGGTACAGCCCATTGTGGTGAATCTGGCTGAAGGTAAACATGGCTACAGATCTCTCAGAAACATTGTCATTGTATCAAAATCAACCTTTGTTGTGAATTTAAAAGATAGAAATTGATGGATACCTTAGTTTGTATATTTTCATGTTAAATATGATTTTTTATCCTTATTTTAGATTCAGATGTTGAAATGGTGTCTCCAGTAAAAACAATCATCAGGGACAGAACAGCTGTACTAGACAAACCAGTAAGAAATCTGATCCCAAAACGTCCTCCTGAAACACAGCAACTGATTTCCAATGTACAGAAACAAAGAGCTGTACCAGACAGTAAATCAAATATCAGAAGCAGACTGACCAATCAGAATCCACCGACAGAAAACAGGAAGTCGGTGAAGGAGAGGTTAAAACTAGGAAACTCGAACACAGGTCAACAGCACTCTGTGAAAGCAAGGCTAGGTGTAAACAAAGCAGAGACATCAGTGAAGAACCGACTGGGCACCAGTCAACAACAGCAACAACAACAACAACAACAGACTCCAAACTCAGAAGAATCATCACCTGATGATTCAGGTTAATTAAATCTTCATTTTCTTTTTTTCCCCCATGAATTTGTTACATTTATCAAAAAGTTAATTTATTAATGAAATAAGTATAGAAGCTAATGAAGATGACAGTACATACAGGTAGTATAAAACTTTGTGACATTTACAGATGAGAACAGTGATGTAGAAGTTAAATCTCTAGAACAAATCCAGAGAGAGAAAGCCCTGAGATCTATGGGACTTATGGAGTTAAAAGGTGGAAAGATTGTCAAAATAGGTAAGAGTTGTCTTACTCTGAATTATGTCAGAGCTGGTATTGTTGTTGGATGTATCCAGTGTGTGAGAGTGGCTATAAGAATGATTACTTTTGTGTTTTTTGCTCCACAGCTGACTGGGAGAAGGATCAGAAAGAGGACGGTAAGAAATCGGAGGAGGAAAAAGAGGAAGAGGAGGAGGAAAGTGATGAATCAGAGGAGGAGGAAGAAAAGGGTATCAGGGGACTTTGTTCATGTTACATGACTGGCCTTAATCAGTTGAATAGTAGTTAATCAAATGATTGATCTGTAAATAAGAATAGATGAATATGCTACATTCCATTTTCCTATACCTTCTTTTCATTATTCCTGCTTGAAATGAGGATATATTTAAATTTTATGTGAATTTGTTCCTCTAATGATTTTTGAGTTGGCTCGCGTAGCGAGCTACTCCTTGTTGATGCAGCCGTTTCAGAGCTTAAAATTTGTCACGCATTCATCAAGGTGATCCTTAAGCCAAATATGATAGTTCTAGCAAAAAAGCTTTTGTTTGAGTGATTGTATAAACTTAGGAGGTAAAAACTGTATAAAATTTCATACTGTTACATTATTTATGTCTTCATGTTTTTAAAGAAATTTTTGATTAAATATCTGTATGATGTACAATTACTGCATATGAATATATGTTCAAGCATGTTAGGTGGATCTAATCTTCCCATCTGAAGTTTATTTATAATTGACCTAGAATACTGTAAATCACTTTTTATTTGCGAGAACTTTATTTTCGCGTAATTACGCGAGACAGTGTGCTCGCGAAAATTTAATTCTCGTGTATAATAGTATTCCTTAAGATTATATAGAGCAATAACCACAATTCGTGAAAATTTTGTCTCGCTAATATGGAGTCAATGACTATCTCGTGAAAATAAGGTGTTGCGAAAAATAAGTGATCTACAGTACTCCCTAACACAAACACCTGCTGCTCTCATTAGCTTCAGCTAGTGTGCTTTAAAAATATATTTTGGAATCTAGATTTAATGTGGGAATCTTTAAACTAATTACTCCATAACACTGACCACTGCAGCTAGTGTGCTTAAATTCATTATAGAATCGAGGTTTGCAGTGCTGCTTTTCACAATAATATGTACGGAAGCCCATTAGTGCCAACCTGTATACCGTAATTTACGGAATATAGGTCGATACTTTTTTTCTCAGAACCGCTTGGGTCGACCAATATTCAGAATTCGGCCTATTTAAGGCTCGAGTTTACGAAAAATGCCCCCAAATCAGTAAAATTTACGTCAATTTCAAAGCAAATTTGTGCCACTTTTGTAACTTTGATTATTTTTTGCAAAAAAATTAATGCCCCGCTAAGCAATAAAATATTTATTCTATAGCTTTCTTACAAAATAAGTTCCATTAATTATCCGTTGATGACCAAGGAAAACAACATTGCTTCATCTATTAAATAATTCCTCAATGTATTATCCATTAACATCATGCGGTATCCATCTTGTGAAGTTAGGAAGTCGCGATCGTGTACTAAAAGTAAAACCGCAACCGTATCAAAATTTAAAATACGGAAATTTTTCACGATAACAACTAGTGTTTTTACCATTTATTAGTAGCGATAAATTGAAATAGTATATTAAATATTTTTTATTGTCTTATGTTTATTTAAATGTAAAATGAGTGAAATAATTTGTTGCCATTCCATTCCTAAATTTAATTACCAAAAAAAAAAAAACGCGAGTCATTACTGTTTTTTTTTTTAAAACTTTAATTATAATACCTCTTCGTACACAAGAAGTACATTGAATTACCGGTATACAAAGATTGGCTTCTAACAGAATTTTAATTGTCTGACAGATAAAGGGATTTACACTGTGTACGCAAAGGTGTTTAACACCTGTGTTGTTTTAAATGCCTGCGGGGCAGGATTAACAAACCCACGTGCTGTAATAGGGTATTAGTGTTACACATCAATGGTCATTTGCGTGTTTTAGCAAATCCCTGGAGAAGAAAAATAAAAATGGCGGACATCGAAGTAATTGTCGTCCACCGGTAAATAATGTCTGAATAAAATTTATTAGGAATGTGTCCAAGTTGTTCTGAAATCGGAATTACTATTCTTCGGTCTCGGGTATTTCCCGAATTATAGCTGTAAAATAATAACGTATTCAAATGTTATTTATGCCTCTGATTTAACAACAGTGTGAAACTACGGAGGCATTGAACAGGCAGTTTAGAGAAAAATAAGTAGTAACACAATTCAAAGAAGTTTTAACTACATTTTTTTAAAAAAACTTTATTTAATTGCTGTACTCATTAAAATACCTGTTTGTTTTCTTGATACGTTCATGTCACGGAATAACCCCGGCAATTTTAGGGGTTTACCTGTTCTGGTACGTTGTATCTGCGTAAGAATCTTTAGAAAACGGGAAACAAAGCCTCGTCCTATGTAGTAAGTTCGACCTATCTTAGGATTTTTCAAAAATTTAGGCTGAAAATGAGCCTTTCGACCTATATACCCCATCGACCTATAATCCCGAAATTACGGTATATAAAGGAAAAACAATATGCACCTTGTTTCTGAACCGAACATGGAGACATATAATATTCAATCTCTTAAGATGCAAAATAAACTAAATTTAAGGTATGGCGTCCAGATGTATGAAAAAGCTCAATTAACTCGAGTGAGTCAACTCGCAGGCCCTTCAGGACTTTGATTTAATCCTTTGGATGCTTTCATTTTATTACATATGATTGAACAGCCATAAGAAATAATCTTTTACCTGTTTAATGCTTGTCTGTAAGGTTGATGTTTTTGTTCCACAGAAATCTCAGAAGAAGAGGAGGATGACCTTATTGAACCGGAACCGATAGAGTTATTTGCCCCAGATGAAATAGAAGAAGACACTAGGACATTTATATCTACAGGTAAAAACTATACCATTTTTTGCCCTCATCAAGAATAACAATTTTTCTTGTGTTAAAATGGCTCCATTATCTGTATCTTTCTTTGTAGAAAATAAAATGGGGTCAAATTCAGACAGTACGCTTAACCTGCCTCAAGTTGAAGGTAAACAATATTAGTATTATATCTGTATGTTTTGAACATCCTAATGCATACCTTTGATTATTTTTTTTTCTGTAAAATTATTATAAGATTCTAAGTAAAACATGTATTTTGTTTCATATTAAAATTATTTTCCAAATTTCAGAAGGCAGTAAAAGTAGACGAATTGTTGTTGAAGATGAAGTAGATGCAAAGACTCCAGGTCAGTGAATAAAAAATTATAATGTGATATTGATACTCTGAAAATTAAAAGTAACACAAATCAGGGAAACTAGATATTTCTAATATAAATAAAAAAAATGAATGTTCTTACTAAATGTAGTGTTAAAAGCAAGTTTAAAGAGGCGATTGGGAGGCAGAATTACAGAGGTCACCAGAGAATCAAGTCCAGTTGAGAAAGAGCCATCAGTCAAAAAGAGGCTAACATCAACTGTGGGCAGTTCAAATCAGGGCACCATCAAAACTGTCACAAGTAGGGATTGTCTAATGTTCGCAAATTGCAATTTCTGGGTAATTGTAACCAAGTTATTTCCTCTAAGACCCTTAAATTTCAAAATGGCCTCATAATTTTATGGACAGTGGGACCAACCCCCATCTGTTGCTTGACCTTTCCAGGCACTGATGAATATGTTTATTTCAATAAGAAGATGAAATATGATATTCAAACATGTACAAAAGAGTGCATGTAATATCAGTTGATTTCAGAGTTTAAAAAACTGTCTTGTTGTTGAATGTTTTTAATGTGACAAATGTTTTAAAGATGTTTGATAATGCAATTTTTAAAATGTTTGGACTGTCTTTTATTCTATATAGGCATAAAAAGTCGACTTGGCACACCTGGTGATGACACAGTTGTGTTAGACGCTCGTCAAAGGTTGAAACAGAAGAAGATGGACAATATAGAAAAGATAACTCTGTCTATTCCTAATAAGGGAGATGACTCTGGAGACAAACCTTTAAATACAGCCTCAATAAGGAAGAGAGGATGGAGAAAAATAACCAAGGTAAAACAGGATTTATACGGTGATTGTCAATATCGGTGTTATAAAGGTTTTCTTATTTTTTAGAAAAGTGTGTGTAAATGTATTTGCAAGTTTTTAGAAGCTAATTTCTCTTGTATGTATTTGCTACATGCAAAACTTTACAATGATATTTAGGGAACTTATATAAATCAAGGTGTAATATTGCAGCAGATGTAAACAAGTCTGTGTTGACAATGTACTTTTTGAATTCTTGGTATCATGTCAATAGTCTGCATTTCCTAGAATTGAATTACCGGTATTTAATAGTGTTTTATTATTCTGTTACGTGCCTAGGTTACAGAGGATGGGACAGACACAGACTCCAGCCGACCGGTCACACCTGACCGACCTCTATCAACAAGGTCATCTCCAGAGAAGTCAAGTGTGACAGAAGAGGTCATTACTCATGTGAAGAGACAAAAAAGAGTAGTGGATGCAGGAGAGCAGCTCCAGAATTTACTAACTCAGAAAATGAGGAACAATATCTGGAGCAACAGAAAATCAAAACCTACCGGTATGTGTCATATATCAAAACCTACCGGTATGTGTCATATATCAAAACCTACCGGTATGTGTCATATATCAAAACCTACCGGTATGTGTCATATATCAAAACCTACCTGTATGTGTCATATATCAAAACCTACCAGTATGTGTCATATATCAAAACCTGTAGGTGTGTTTGAATTTAACTAGTTAAGTAGTACTTTTATGATTTTCCTTTAAAGATTGAAAACTTTTAATATGTTACAAATAATATACATGTAAAACTGAAAACAGTGTATATGAGATCCATATTTTTTATTTAACAAAAAAAGTTTTGTGTTAGTGAACAACATGGTTTTTTGAAACATGATTAGACTTTGTAATTTTAATGTCATATATGACACATTTTACGGCAAAAGGGCTTGATAAAAAAACGAGTTAAAACTTTAAATTGTAGTTTGCTTAAGGTTCTATTTGTCTGTTTTTATTAGGTGAAACTCTTGATAGTTTAGGAATTGGCATCATTGATATAAAAGGAGGAAAGGTTGTCAAAATGAGTAAAAGTAAGTATTTTAAGATATGCATTAATTCTGTTGTGCCATGAATAATTTACATATAGCCTTATCAGTTTGTTTAAATACAACTTAATAAAATTTATATATTTCATTAGCAGAAAAAGAGGAGGAAAACAGAGAAACAAAAAAGGAAGATAAATTCCTGGCTCAAATTGAAAAATTATCAAAAGGCTCAAAGAAGGAGGTTAGAGAAAGGAAGGTGTATGTTCCCCCGGCATTACAGAAATCTGGTACGTGAATAAAATGTCTAACTCCTGATGTGAAATACGTGCATTATAATAGGTAGAATTTATGCATTCTAAAAATATGTATGGCAAAGTGGCAAAAAATTGTTGCTGTTAAGCTCACTTGAGCCAAAAAAACAAAAAAATTGGAATAAAATATGAAGAACGGAAAGGCAATTAGTGACCCAGGTGTGTGTTGTTGCCCATGGGCCTCTAGTTTAAATAAGATTCTAAACAGCATTTTGAGAAATCTTAGTTATTTAGGGATATGTGCTAGAGTTTCGTCTTGATGTCTTTACAGAGTCACTGACTAGGACCTTGAAAAATAAATGAAAGAAAACTGTTACTTATTGAAAAAAAAGCCACAAGATTTATATTACCAGTTATTAAATTGATGGTTATGATTGTGTTTGTAGGAGCACTTGGCTTAGATTCTGGAGACAAGAGAGGAAGAATTAATTACACTGAGGTAGTTATTTAAACAATAAAATGCTTTCTTTGTTTGTTATTACTGGAATTAACGGAAGCAGCTGTTGCAGAAAAAATACATAACCCGCGTAAGCGTTGCGACCGTTAATTCCAGTAATAACAAACAAAGAAAGACATTTTATTGTTTATATTTATATCTTTTTAAATAATCATTTAAAGTAGAATAAAAAAGATTAATTATTGTATTAATGATGCAAACGTCTTTATACATTTAATTGATGGAACAGCCACTGATCAAAAAATCTGTACAGGCTACATGCCTAATGTTGTTCATGCAGTGATTAACGCAATGGGTTTTTTTAAGAAACAAAGGAGAAAATATTCAGTGGATGTAAATATATGAGTATCAATGTAACAATTATTTCAGGTTAAGGTATCGGGAACTGGGCTAGATTTTTAGGTCACCAAGTTGTTCAATTACGGAAAAAATAAATCTTGTAAATATTTGACAACCCATGAATATGTTGCATATGGTTGTCTTCTACATACAGTATGTTTGTACAGATTGAGTTTCATGGTATTTTCTATGTACCGGTAAGTATGTTGAAAAATTACACAGATATTTTCTCTTTTTGTTTGTGAAGAACAAGTAGTTCTGAAGTGTTTATTCTTTGTTGTTTGATTGAGTAACATATTTTTGTTGCAATTTTCCAGAGATTTTCCAGAAACATACATGTTCTTTCAATTATGATATCTAATGTCCATGTATTTTTAGATGTTTAAGACTACATTGATTTTAGATATTTGGTCAGGTGAAATGCTAAAAATATATGGAAAATATTTTCCATGGGTTTGTTTTATGCTTAGTCCAGGGTACACTGCCCTTATGTTCACAATGAATTAATAGCATAATCAAGTATTGGATTTGGTGGATGAAGAATTACTGAGTAGTTACATATTTGACGTTTTACATTTTGTGGTGGGCATAAATTTGTTGGTCTCGATCTTCATGCCTTGAAAATAATGAATGTAAACCCCAACAAAGATAAGTGATTTTCACAGAATCTTGACATTTCTATCTTTAATTATATCTATATTCTACTGTTGTAATCTACAGAGTGAGTCAGGCCTGATAGAGGAGGACTCTAATGACATCGAAGTGAAGACTTTCTCTGAAATCATGGCAGCCAAAAGTCAGAGACAAAAACGATTGTCAGAAAAGAAGTCAGCCAGAAAGAACTCAGTGGAGGAATTCCCTCAGGAAAACACAGGTAGAGATACAAAACGACAGACTGGACAAATGAGTTTTAGTACTGACACTAAATATTATACAGTCATGTGCATGTTGTTCACAATAGTCTTTAAGTATGGAAACACAAACTAACTTAAGAATCTGAGTGGTTTATATAGTTATCATTAATATCCACAGAGGACAGCAATGAGGCCCCAGCGGATGTGTTGAAGATGGCGCAGATGATCACCGGAGCGTCAGCCAGTCCTGTCAAGTCCATGGACTCCCATCATCACCGCAGCAAAAAGAAGTCCAAGTGGAGGAAGAAACACAAGGCCTCGAAAGAGAAAAAGGACTCCAAAGAAAACAAACACACGGACAGCGTGGACGAGTCCACTCAGGACACCACCAAGTCATGTGACACGGCCATCTCAGAGGACTCCCAGAATTCCAATCTTGTCAGTTCCCAGCATGCCTCAGAATCTACGGAACCTGTTCTACTCAAAACAAAAAGACAAAATTCTGAGACGGGAGGGAATACATCTGAAAAGGAAGAGATGTAAGTGATAGATTTTTGTCAATGTGCAATTAATGTGTACCATGTACATTTAAATATTCTGTGCATTTAATTATTGGTAGTGAGTAATTTAAGTAATGGATTAGCCATGTATGAATTTGTTTTAATGACTCAGTCTATTAGAAAACTTTTCCTTCATACATTATAGAAGTCCAGTGAAGAAGAGGACGGAGCAGCTGTTGTCAGACAGCTGGTTAGATCTCGGGGAGGAAGATTCAGAAGAAGTCATCACTCAGGACGAAGATGACCTGCTGAGAGAAATCGATGAACTCTTAGCCTAACTAATGTACATGTATCTCTTACTTTATTTTGATCTCTTTATTTGTCAGTCAATGTTCTGTGGAATAGGTGCTCAAAAGTAAGCAAGTAAATCTTGATTTTATCTGTCCAGAGAGATTTTGTCTAATCATTTGTTTTTGTGATAAGTGCATTATTTAGATTTGATTGAGAACATCATTATTGTTTATCAGACTTGATAGGTCTGTTTTATCATGAAATGTAAACATAAAGATTAAAGATATCGATAAGATTATTTGTTTTGTTTTTAATCAAAAAAAGAATGAATAAATTGGGTATGAAGGATGTAGACTCATTTAGCACTCATTACATTACTGGTAAATGGACAATGGCACAGGCTGTAAAATGGATGTATCATTTAAGTAATTGCAACATTATAATAAAAAAATTAATAAAGATAATGTATGTAACATCATTTATTGGACTTTGGTCACTTTTAGTATGTGACTGGTTAAAAAGAAAGCAATCTGGATTTTAAATCTGTACCATCTGATTGTGTTTGGGCTTTTAAAACTGAATGGAGATACAGGAAATCATAAATCCACTTTTAGAAGATTGGCAAGGTTAAAATGTGTACTTTTATAGAGAAATGGACTGAATCAGATTAAAATGATTTTTTTCCAAACTCTCATCTGAAGGGAAAATCAGTAAATAGTTTGTCATCACTAATCTAAGGTCAAGTTTACTAACTTAAAATTAAGTTTACAAATATTACTTCATTCTAAAATCTTGTCAACTTCATTATTTTTGAGAAATAAACAGTACATATTGAATTTGTAAAGAATTAGATATACCACTATAAAAGTAGAAAGCTGTCATTCGGTAAGCTCTACAGATTTGCCACTTGGGCTTTGTCAGGTGTAATCAAATAGGACAGGAATTCAGCAAGACTGCAATGCATTTTAAAATTGATTTTCTGTGTCTTCCTGGAAATACATTTGTATCTAATTCTGTGGAATATTCCCTAATGACACAATTCCTTGACATTGACCTATGACAAGAAGCTATACATTAGAACAAAATAAATTCAAGGAGTTGACTTGGTTACTTTGAGGGAGATTGCTTTTATTACAGACCCTTAATGACCTAGTAAAAGTTCTATCAAAGATTATTATTATTTGGGGTAAGCTGGCGAGTTAACATTGAGGGGTAACTGGCAAGGCACTTTGTATTAAAAGACAAGGATACTATCTGTCAAGATCAGGAAAATAACCATTACACTACTGAAGCGAAGTTTTAATCAAGATCGAATTATCCCTCTGATTCTCGGAAGCTGCATTGTGATAACTTCCTGTTTCTTTGTTAATTAGTAACCTTCGGTTCTCAGTAGGTCACCTGACCTAAAAGGTGTATATATATACTGAGACAGTTGGGTTGACAAGTGAGTTGGTAGCTGACGGCTGTTGTGAGGAGACTTCATTGAAGAATGGAGCCAAACGTCAAGGTAGTGATACCTGAAAAAAGTCTTACTGCCTGCAATAAGCTTTCGGGACTTTGTTAGTGTATATAAAATATATAAATACTGTATTACGCTGTTTTGGCTGAAGGTCAGAAGCGAATGCGCTTCAAGCCTTGGAAGGTGCATGCCCTCCTGAGAATAGGGAGGGATTCATATTGTTGATTCAAATCTGTGATTGAGATCTTTAAATTATACTTAATTGTATAGTTCAGATAGAATAGCCGAATCCCATATATGAACCCTGAAAACATTACACTAGACATTACACTAGCTACCACGACTGTGTAATATGGGTATAGAATTGTTGTCATTGAGAACTGCAATATAGGATACTGTATAATTGTTACTGTGTAAACAATCACTGAGGTGTGTCAGGTAACCATATAATGGTATATCTTCCCTTTTATACAAAATATACAGTTAAGGTTACTATACATAAAGGGCTATCTCTGTCCCTTTATACAAGGTACAAAGGCAAGGTAACTATATGCATGATAGAGGGATATCTCTGTCCCTTAAACAAGGTGTAAGGGTAAGGTTACTATCCATAGAGGGCTATCTCTGTCCCTTAAACAAGGTGTAAGGGTAATCCATAGAGGGCTATCGCTGTCCCTTAAACAAGGTGTAAGGGTAAGGTTACTATCCATAGAGGGTTATCGCTGTCCCTTAAACAAGGTGTAAGGGTAAGGTTACTATCCATAGAGGGCTATCGCTGTCCCTTAAACAAGGTGTAAGGGTAAGGTTACTATCCATAGAGGGCTATCTCTGTCCCTTAAACAAGGTGTAAGGGTAAGGTTACTATCCATAGAGGGCTATCGCTGTCCCTTAAACAAGGTGTAAGGGTAAGGTTACTATCCATAGAGGGCTATCGCTGTCCCTTAAACAAGGTGTAAGGGTAAGGTTACTATCCATAGAGGGCTATCGCTGTCCCTTTATGCGAGGTATACAGGCAAGCTAGGTTACTAACGTATACAGGGATATTTTCGCCCTACCCTCATTTGGGTAAATTTAAAACAGGGCGAATTCAAAGAACACGGTAAAATTTCTTAAACAAAACTATGATTTGGCAAATTTAAAAGGGGGGAAATTGTTTGCAAGTATGAAAGGGTGAAACAGCTAACACGGGGCGAAAATAACCCTGTACTTAGTATCCATATAGGGCTATCTCTATGTTGTGAAGTAGATACAAGAGACAAAGAACAGATTACACTCTTCCTTTTTTTATTTAAAACCAAAAGACAACAATGAAAATATGCAATTTGTCATCAATGAACCACATTCTACTTTATTATGCATAAAAAAAATTACAACATCCCTCAAATCATGACTACAGATTCAGCAAAAAGAAAGATGTAAAAATTATGCTACGTTTGAAGAATTAACGCTTTAAGTTTTAAGTTGTGTACCTTTTCATTCAATTGCTAATGGTCAAGCTGTTTTGTTCAATGTATACAAAAATATGTTTTAATTTACCATTTTAAAATAAATATTTATTTCTGGGCTCATATAAGTAGTAAAACATTTTTTTTAAAGTTTAATATATGTTTCTTATAAGTACTTAGTATGTCATGGATATTGTATCACAATTATTTTTCAAAGTATCAAAAGATTAGCATAACGTATGTAGAACAATTCAGAATCTCAGATATGTGTAGGTACATATACTGATTAAACGACACATCTGTATTTAACAATTATCAAATTAAATAAAAGCTTGATACAATCAAGCCTAAATAACACAATTCCATTTCTCTTTGTCCAAGTGAGGATGGTCTGTTTTCATTTAGCCGAACTGAGTACACGTAGATATCCAAATGAAGTTTATTAACTATACTACACAAATAAAATAGGTACACTCCACACTATTCTGTTTTGCATCTCAGAACCAAGTCTATTTCATTTCAAAAATGGAAACAAACTGGATCTTCAAAGACACATAGCGGGCTCATAACATATACATCTCCAAGACTAGTTTACAAAATATACCCAAGGAAATCTAATAAATATAAAATTGATCACACTTCTGAAATTAAAGAGGGAAAGAGGTAGACACATGTTTAAGTAAATCATGGAATGAAATTTCTTCAGGTACATTTTAGATTTGATTTGCATCAGCAAATTTGAATTTCATTTTATCTGAAATACTGTGACTAGGTTGAGAAAAAAAAATTACAATAATACTTTCTTTATTCCTTAGTATTAGATGTGGTATGTGAAGAGAACTTTATTTTTATACATAATATCCTGACCATAATCTAAATAACTGAACTATTTACAGAGCATGTCACATGAAGGACCAAGTCTTTTAATCTTTCCTTTAATCCTGCCCAGCAGATTCTGTATGATTGTTATATTTATAGACAAGTACCAGGAAAATATTCTCTTACATGTACAGAAGTAAACCAGGATGCATGTAAAGAGAAGCAAAAAATGCCCTTGTGTCAGGTACTGGCACAGTATTTCTTTGGGTATACACGTGTTACAGATGACAAAGCTAAAATCATTTGTCAGTGGCTGCACATGATTTATCCAGTGTTACTCTGACTGTTTGTTATAAAAAACATAAATCTGTTTTTTTATTAAGGCTTCTTAAACAATTCATTGTGACCATCTTCCTATCTGTTAGGTTAAATATCTAGTCATACTCAAAAAAAAAATCACATTTCTCAAATTTTTTTACTCGGTCTAAGGCATTAAAATGTAATTTTTTGGTTAAAAAGCAAGGAAACCCTTTCATACATACCGTACATTGTAATTTATAAAAGAAATCATTCATTTATAGAAATGTGACATTTGTGATTTTACAAAAGCCTAGGCATTAAGTTTCATACATAACAAACCTTGAAAGCCAACCAAAATGCTATAGCCCCAATTTGCCAAAGCGTGCTGATATTATTATTATGTAACAGTATGGAGGAATACGACTTCATTTTAAATAAGCACACACTATATAAACAATGTCTTCTTCATAATCAGGTTTTAACTTTTATAAAAACTTGATACAAATTTGGATACAATAATTAATTCCACAAATCTAAATCCTTTCAATAAATGTAAATATTCTTTTTTTTATCACCTCTGAATAGAAAAGTACAGAGTCAAATAGACATAGGTAGGTGTATTTCAAAATGCATCTTTGAAATAATTCCCTTGCAGAAAAGGTATCAAATATCATAATGAGGTATAAATACTTATTTTTACTCTATTTTCATATGAAAGAGAACAAATTGTAACAAATTAATATTTTGATCCAAATCTATAAGTAATAATATTCAATAAAATATATTTAATACTCAAAAACATATGAGAATGTATGTATATATATAAAAATTTACAAACAACCTGACTTTTCTAATTTATATTGACATATACACAAATAATAAACACAACAGAGCTGGGCACTGGACATTTAAGCTGATTTTCTACAGGTCTGAATGGACATTTTAGCTACAACTTTGGTGGATATTATAAAGAAGAAAAAAATAGCTATATACCTATAAAAACTCAACAGTTTTATTGGATTTTTCCCATTTCTGAAAAGGGGTTGACATACTAAGTCAGATGAACAAAAGAGGTACATGTAATTGTAAATATTCATCTGCTTAAATGTACTTAAAAAACTTTGCTAACATGTCTGAGATTTTCACATAAAATGTCCATCAATTATCACCAAAATGTCCAACCTACAATATCCCATCAATCTGCTTTAATGTCCAGCAAATATAAAGCTTTTCCAGCATATTTTACAATAAAAACTTCACTAATATATTTACAAGTGTATTAATAAGTAAAATAACATTCTAAAGCTCTGCAAGCACACAATATAAATAGTATTTAATTCTTTGGTCAAAATAAAATCGCAGACATAAATTTGATTCATTCAATTTTTATAACCGCATGATGTTCTTATAGATATATTTCCTGATCTGAAAATTTGGGGTGAAATTCTGGTAGAATTTAAAGATTTTGTATAAAAATAACTATAAATGCAGATGACTAAAATTACTGTGTAAACATGACACTTTCTATAAAGGCACTAATATCTACACTAAACGGCTATAGATAATTTTCCATTGAAGCACTTTGGCAAGAGTTATATCTCCATTGCTTGCATATTGAAAGTAACCATACCCTGATTCCTTCATTATTCAGCCAAGTTAAATTTATACTGGGCACACAGATGTAGATAACACTGCTGTCCTTAGAAATAAATATTTGTTAACAAATTCTTTAATTTGTAATTTCAAATAATAATTGCAAAGGTTGTTCTTCATAAAGCGGTTGTTCAGAGGAAAATCCACCGAAATAACGTCCATGGGGAATAACTTTGAAATGGAACAGGGCAATATCTAATCCCTTGGCAATTATATTGGCATTTATATATATATACATATACCCTGTAAATTCACAAATTATTGATGTTTTTAAAACTATCTACACCAGTCTACTAACACAGATTATGAAGATTACCTAATTATGGTACTGATATTGTTGGTTAGAGAAGTATATTTCCTTAAATTTATGCAAAGTCACTCATGCGGAAAAATGTAGGTCAAGATGACCTAAGTCTGGTACAGGCGTTTGTGGTTACCCATGATGTATCCACTGACAAATTATCATGCCACTATAAGTTATAGTTGCTGAGATATGGACCTCCACCATAAATTTATGCAAAGTCACTCATGCGGAAAAATGTAGGTCAAAATGACCTAATTCTGGTACTGATGTTGTTGGTTACTTATAACCTGATTTCTGAGATATGGACTACCAAAAATTTAACCAAAGTCACTCATGGTTAATGACCTAATTCTGCAGTTACCCATGATGTATCCATACTTTATCATATCCCTATAACTTATAGTTGCTATATAGGTCTTCACCATAAATTATCATGATAAGTCCAACTTAAGGAAAAAATTTTGAATTTTTTTTTTCAAAATCATACTTGGGATATAAATTTTTATCCATACTGAATATTGTGTCCAAATTTCAAGAAGACTGAATAAAATTTGAGAAAGTTATTGCAGTTTATAAAACTTTGACATTTGGGTTAACCAAAAGTTGGACGCCGACGACGACGACGACGGAATCTATGGTCGCTATGTCTCGCTTCGCGACATTCGTCGCAGGCGAGACAAAAAACTATCTACACCAGTCTACTAACACAGATTATAAGTAGAGAAGTATATTTCCTTTTGAAACATCAGTGATTTTCAAAACAGTTCATTTACATGTATATACATGTCCATTCAGTGCAGTTATGTATATTGCTATATATAAGATGTTAAGTCATTGTTAACACATGTCTTCAGTGCAAGCTAACACGCTAATGTAAAAGACTATGAGGACAAGTGTACTTATATATCAGGACTAACTTCAGAACTTCCTCTATTAGACTGTGAGCTAAACATACTTTGTTCCTAAACCTGTTTTAACAAGATAATGTACACTATTTTGAAAATCACTGCAGTATACTTTTTCAAGGATTTCAAACGAGTAAAGAAAGAACATAATATCAAATACATGAACTGTTCGTTCAATACATGAACTAATATCTCACAACTTTGAATAAAATTATTAAATGTTCAGTAAACCTTTAAACTGCATTCGTTTGTTTACAAAATAAGTTTATAAATATCAAACATGGAGAAAAGCCTGCATTACATTTTTCAGTATAAATTATTCAATTTATGGAGTGCTTAAAAGAACTCATATTAAGTTCTCCAGTATCTAAGTACATTTAAAATCACTGCAAAAAGCCTTTTCCATGTCCATGTACATATTTCAAACCAAAAAAGTACAGAAAATGCATTTACTCATAGATTATAAGATTAGTCAATATCATTGTTAAATAAATAAAAACCTACTACAGTACAATGTTTTGTAGGCTGTGAAACCATTAAAGCTTCTCCCAATACTATGGTGTGGAATACTTATAAGATTATACCCAGATCCTTGCTCTTCTAAAGCTGCTGTGTGGTGATGAATGGTGGACATGATTATACTACGATGGTTTGGTGTTCGGAAATCTCTCAGTCCTTATTGATCTCTCGACAAACACAGATGGCAAAAATAATTCCAACCACCTGAAAGAGACAAAATCGGAGTTCTTCACTCTGTGTATTATGTCAGTGTGTCATTATTCTACTCGGAGTATACTAAGTTCTCCAATTTACAAATACGACTTCATTAAACAACATGTACTCTTAATTGTGTGTAGGTGAATAATATTCCCTGGTACTGAAATCTTTTTAAAATGCCCATTCACAATTTTGTAAATGTAAATTTGAAATTGTCCTTAATGACCTTTATTCAAAATAAATAACACATCCTCTAGTGATAAGTAATCGTTGAGTGAAATATAAACAGCCAATAAATATCAATTAAAAAATAATAATTTTTGCATTTTTTTTTACAAAATGACCTTGAACTTGCCATTAAGACATAAGGTCAACATCAAGGCAGACCTTCAGACCTTCAAGACATGTGACATTTGTGTGAAGTATGAACTTCCAAAGTGTATCAATTAGAACGTTATAGACTAGACAAAAACTGACAAATATTAATCAGAAAAGCCCTTTTGAACCATTTCCTGAATTGACTCTGCGATGTATAATGAAGACAGTTTTCAATCATGTATCCTTGAGAAGATTTCTTGACCTTCCTATGTTCTGTATTTCTACACGAAAGGACTTTTTTGTTGCCCAACCAGCTGTAGATGTATCAATCTTGAATCACATAAGTGGGTTTGTGATAAATACCTCTAAAGCAGCTATTCCGATTGCCACTCCAAATATAATCCAGTTGTACTTAGATATAAGATCCTTCAAGCCTGTGACACATCCCTGAAATAAACATTTTATACATTAAATTAATGTGAAAATGAATTTTTTTTTTATTTCAAGGTCTTAGAATTTCATAAAAATAAAAAAGTAGATCAGATTAAATTGAAGTAAACTGAAGTTTTGAACATAACAAAATTTATCTCTTTTTATGTAAATCATTGCATGATAATACCTCCTTTTATTTAAAAAAGCATTTTTTCCCCTCTCCCAATATGCAAACCACAAAGAATAAAATGTGTAGTTTATACTTGCTTTGTCGTGATAATAACCAGTTGTTTGATTAAAACAGAATGTGGCATTTTTTGGCATTGCACTGTCCAGGTTATCAATGGCTGTTTCTTTGTCCACCAATACACAGCATGACGCAGGAAAATCTTTCCTCTAAACAAGATAAATATACACATTGTAAGAACAGTTTACTTCTGTGCATGTTGAGCATTATGGTATTAAGAGTTTAAAATTAAATGATTTACATAAGAACATTGTAAGTAATTTTACAGACTTATTTGGGTATTTCTGAGCTATTAGATGTCATGAATATCTTAACTGTCCACCTTAGCATTACAAGTAATATGTACATGTATTTTGTTGTTGTTGTTTTTGTTTACTCCAGCATTTTTTATTAATAATCTTTCATTTATTTACTACAGTACTTGAACTAACATTTAATTATTAACTTCAGCATTATAAATATTCCAGTTACTGGTGTTGACCTCACCACTAAGATGTTTAATTAAATATTTACCACTGCATTATATGTTATGTTGAATTTGTCCCAGTCTTCATATGAATTTGATCCACAACAATCCAGCTGAAATTAATCATAGAGAATGAAATTAGAGGTTGAATATCAATACTATTAAGTAGCAGTGATTGATGATCATTTAATATGGTATGATGGGACACACAGTAAATTATACCTCAATCTGTACAAAATCCCAGGAATTCCTTATGTTTACCGGTTTTGTACTTACCTCAATCTGTGCCAGGAATTCCATATGTTTACTGGTTTTGTACTTACCTTAATCTGTACAAAGTCCCAGGAATTCCTTATGTTTACTGGTTTTGTACTTACCTCAATCTGAACAAAGTCCCAGGAATTCCTTATGTTTACTGATTTTGTACTTACCTCAATCTGAACAAAGTCCCAGGAATTCCTTATGTTTACTGATTTTGTACTTACCTCAATCTGAACAAAGTCCCAGGAATTCCTGATGTTTACTGGTTTTGTACTTACCTCAATCTGTACAAAGTCCCAGGAATTCCTGATGTTTACTGGTTTTGTACTTACCTCAATCTGAACAAAGTCCCAGGAATTCCTTATGTTTACTGGTTTTGTACTTACCTCAATCTGTACAAAGTCCCAGGAAGTCCTGATGTTCTTGCTGATTTTGTACTTACCTCAATTTGTACAAAGTCCCAGGAATTCCTTATGTTCTTGCTGATTTTGTACTTACCTCAATCTGTACAAAGTCCCAGGAATTCCTTATGTTTACTGGTTTTGTACAGTTGTACTTACCTCAATCTGAACAAAGTCCATGGAATTCCTTTTGTTCACTGGTTTTGTACTTATCTCAATCTGAACAAAGTCCCAGGAATTCCTTATGTTTACTGGTTTTGTACTTACCTCCATTTGTACAAAGTCCCAGGAATTCCTTGTGTATACTGATTTTGTACTTACCTCAATCTGTACAAAGTCCCAGGAATTCCTTATCTTTACTGGTTTTGTACTTACCTCAATCTGAACAAAGTCCAAGGAATTCCTTTTGTTTACTGGCTTTGTACTTATCTCAATCTGAACAAAGTCCCAGGAATTCCTGATGTTTACTGGTTTTGTACTTACCTCAATCTGTACAAAGTCCCAGGAAGTCCTGATGTTCTTGCTGATTTTGTACTTACCTCAATCTGTATAAAGTCCCAGGAATTCCTTATGTTTACTGGCTTTGTACTTACATCAATCTGTACAAAGTCCCAGGAATTCCTTATGTTTACTGGCTTTGTACTTACCTCAATCTGTACAAAGTCCCAGGAAGTCCTGATGTTCTTGCTGATTCTGTACTTGGCCATGGTTTCCATAAGAAGATCATTAACTTTTGTTTCCACCTGAAGATAGACATATTTTCTGTAGGTTTTAAAAACAACTTAGGAACAATTTTACCAAAACAGGAACTGGCAATTAATCAAGTGCATGAAATGATTGAAACACTTTTGAGACATGCAAAAGCATTAATACATTTACATGTACATTGTAAAAGTTATTTAAATGCTGTGCTAATGAATTATGATGTGTCATATCTTACCACAATCTATCTTTACCCCCCCCCCCCCCCTTTTTTTAAATTTTCCTTTAAAAACTTAATTAAGTCTGGCATTCAAGTTTGTATTAAAGGCAACCATCCACCAACCCCATCCCCACCCCAACCTTTCATAAAGGAAGTAGAGGAATGTGGTAGGGCTACAAAAAGCAAAACTTCAAATGAATTTAAATCCTGGCCCCAGATGTTCAGAAAATCAATGTGTGTACCTAAACATCTAGTAAGCGGAATTTCCAATTTTGTATAGAGCCTTGCAGAATTAAAAATAAGATCATAAGTCAATATCCATCTATATACTGCGTCACAATTCATGTAAAACGTGACAAGCCTGTGTAATTAACAATGGACTGAAATATGACCTCTTCTTGTGTTTCAGCTTTGGTAGAGTAGTAATCGAGATTCTCTCTAGGTGCCTAGGAAGCATTTGAATTTTAATCAAGATTTGCCTACTATATTAAATCAATATCATGATAAAGGTTACAACCTATCATTTAGGTTTGAAGTTGTACGTTACATAGGTAATAATTACTGCCTACAGCTTGATCGTGACAAATGGTGCATTCCTTGTGAAAACTAAGTTCACAAAAAAATTAAGAACCTCTTTGGTGTTTTTCAGTTTTACATATAGAACAAGCTTCAATGACACATCTACTGCTACTCTGGCATTCTGAATCATTAAACTCTGAGGATATGAAGTAATGAGAACTTTACTACTGAACAATGCTGAAAAAAAGCAGGGGAGAGCTACTCTTTCTTTTAAAAATGTAATTTTACATGTTTTTTGAAAATGAACCCCCCCCCCCCAAAAAAAAAATTAAAAAGGTTTATATGGAAAAATAAATACTAGTATACATGCACAGATTTGATAGGTAAGATTTACTTTTACGTATAAATATATATTCAGAGGTAAACTTCTCCTGACAGATATTGATCATTTATCTACCAGTAAACATCACGCCATTAACCCAATAACCGAGACATAATTTTGTTCTGTATATTCTAGGATCACATTTACCTCAAATGCTATGATAATTTGATTATGACCTCATGCTATGTTAACTTGCTTAGGGAAGTGTAGCTTGCAACAGGATTTTCAAACCTTTAAGTAATGACTATTATGGCCAATTTTTGGAAGATATAGCATTTTCTTGTAACATTTCAATTATTTTAAATATTTTTTTCTTCAATACAACAATTTTTCAAGTTCTCATGTACATGCAACTGTAATAGAGTAAAATAACACCTGAACAAGAGGCCCATGGGCCACATCACTCACCCGAGCACTGTGGCTAGGAAAAAACAAAAATCAGTTCATCTTTGAAAAGTTTTAATGCATAAGTGGTTAAGATCTACCCCTAAAAGGGAGGCAGGGTGAATGATCTGAACATAATTGAATCTACACTTACTAAAGATGCTTATATATTTCTTTGACTGAGATTTTTTCCTAAAGTTTGAAGTTTCATTATGGTCCCATCCTACCCCCAGGGTCCATACATGCCAACTTTCCCGATTTAGGCGGGATCCTCCCGATTTTACCCTTTCATCCCGCTTTCCCGATCTTGAGAGAAAAATTGCCCCAATTTCCCGATTTGAAAAAAAAAATCACCAAAATTTCCGATTTTAAAAGTTTCCTACCGCTGAATTTTGACAATCGGGATAACAATGTCAGACTTGTTTATTCAATGCACACAGAAAAGTTTCATTGTTTATTTAACCAGGTGTTAAATCACAGGAAATCACTTCACGCATGAACGCACGCAGTTGTCCAGGTACAAGTAGCTTATAGCTTGGGGCAATTCGGGATTATCTTGTCAGTTTTAAGGGGTATGCAAGGTGAAACACATAGATTAACGTGGTAATTGTTAGTTCTTTTATTAAAAACCTAAATTAAAGACAATAAAACACTAGTCAAACCATAAAATTGTAATCCAAAGAGATCGTTTTTTTTTTTTTTTTTTTTTTTTTTGAAAACGAAAGTAGAAAACTACAAAGCATGGCTGTTGATTTTATCTACCTATAATGAAAAATATTGTAAAGTTTGGCAGTTAAAATATTATGAAAAAATTAAGATGAAACAATCAAGTGTATGTCAATTAGAATTTCTTTTCCCTCCCTTCTCCCAATAGTAATATTGTATGTTAGGTATGTGCATGACTTAAGGAAATACCCACATGGCACCATCAAACCTGACAAATTTCATGACTGTAAAAAAAAATACTCTTTTGGATAGGTGGTGTAAATTTCTGTAAATTTAGTATCTTATTAGAATTTCCAATTAATAGAAATATAAATAAAATGTGTCAAAAATGTTTCCAGAAACAGGACTTTACAGTATCAAAACCTCATATATTTTTTAGCCTTTGAAAAAAAATGATTTAAAAGTTGTACAATTTTCAATTTTTCACTAAATAAAATATGTGTCCTGGTAGAAAAATTATGTTGTTTACATATGTAACTAAATACCCCTTCTTTAGTGAGAGAGGCACCTATTTTAGAAAAAATATTTCAATTTTGGAAAGAAATTAAAACATCATTTTTTGTGTTAAATTAATCCTTAAGGTGGCTCATTACATCCACAGTTTATTTTAGATTTCAATACAGCACCACTTATAATGTCGATGTCAAATATCCAGATGGGGGTATTAATATCATAAATATTTTTTATAGAATTTTTTAGTTTTTGTTTATTTTAGTTAAATGTTTTATTTCAGGTTTATTATTCACAGAATTTCAGAACTTTCAGTGTCAAATGATGGGCATTTTCTTAAGACAAGTACACACAGTGAAAATACCTCATAATACCTAATAATAAATTTATTAGAAAAAATAATTTTCTCCTAGAAAACAATTAATGTCATTATGTTTTTAATCTATGCATAAAACATTTAAAAAATGTGTTCTGAAGAGACAAGGGATGTATTTCAATGACTTACATGTGTCAAATTGAATGAAGAAAGTTTAAACGAAATGAAAAATCCAATTTAAAAAATATTCGGTATAAAAAGTCCACTTTCAAGAGTTATCTTTCCTAATTAGCCAAGACTCAAAACACTATGGAACGTTTGACATTACATCTAAAATTCAGAATAAAGCTTTAAATTGCCAGATTATACATTTAAATCAATAAAACAAATATATAAATTAACACCAACACAGTAAATAGCGCAATCAAATAAAATTTTAATTTCAACAAGGTTGTAGATTTTAACTCGAATTTCCTCCATACACACATGTCTGTGATTGATAGAGTTCACTGCATGCACAGCTATGAAATTGACATTACTTGTTTGGCGAAGATTTGACTGTTGCTTTCTTCTGTTTCTGCCTAAAAGCAATTCTTCTTGGTTTATGCATAATGAATCCGCTACTTTGTTTTCACTGTTTACAACACCGCATGTTTCATCTATTTTTAAAGCGTTTTAAAGGTCAGGGTCATATTATAGAGGTACCTATACAACTCGTCCCCTGAGCAAACTGGTCGACACAATGGAGGTTTATTTTTTTGTGTAGTACGTCATCAAAAAGTGGTGTAATGAGCCTCCTTAAGTTGTATTGATAAGTGATATCAATATTATAAATAAAAAAAAGATCATTTCATAATCATTTAATTTCATTACAAAATGTCGCGAATTTAAAGCTTTGAAAATTGTCGTCACGCGCTAAATCCCCCATGGGAACATAGTTGCCAACTCACCCGATTTCGTCGGGTCACACCCGATTTTTCAACCCGTAACCCGATTATTTTTTATGACCCGGCGGGTCATGCTTTTCACCCGATTTTTGCCGAGCAACCTGAAAATCTCCCGATTTCCGGATTTGGTTCGTAAATTAGGTTGCACTTTTAACTTCCAGTTACAACCCAAGCTTAGATCTACGTAAACAATGCCGATGGATTAATTATCAGTACAGGTGTAAACAATTAACTGGGTGTTGTTTTGACAAATCAATGTTTGAAGTCAATTAAAATGGCTTCCGATAGAACTAGATCGTTATCAGGGCCAGCAGGAACAAATTGAACCAAACACATGTTGTCTGATTGAACCAAGAAAAAGAGAAACAATATTTATGTACATATCAAGGAATCTTGGAAAAAAATGGATTCTAGATAAAATAAAGTGATCGAAGACAGTGTAGGCCTAACTTCACATTAAATACATATTGCAGTAGTTAATTATTTAACTTAAGAGAGAGGAAAAATAATTTCAAAACTGAAATATACTTTCAAATTTAGCAGAAACTGAAAAGGCTTTAAAAAAAACAAAACACTTACTTCAGGTCAATACTGAAATATGAAACCTTCAGTTCTCTTTTTTAACGTAGATTTATTAATCAAATTATGTATGTATGAATTTTTTGTCATTGTAAATTAAAGCCTTTTTCAATAAATTAAAGAATTCTTAATACACAAATACTTTGTATATATAAGTATAAAATTTAATCATGGTAAATATGTCGTGAATGTCGTTATGCGTTATGACCAGATTTTTTACTTTCCAAATCTGGTCATGACCAGATTTTTACATACTGGAGGTTGGCAACTATGCATGGGAATTTTCAAAAGTTGGCATGTATGAGGGTCATGATTTAAATCTACACTATATGAGGATGTTTCTATATAAATAAGACCAATCATAGCTTAATTTGCTGATCTCAAGGGAAGATTTTTAAAGATTTTTCCTATACACGTATTCTCGTTTTGTAAAACTGTGATTGTTCATTGTGGCCGCACGGGTCATGATTTGAACAATTTTGAATCTACACCATCTGAGAATGCTACCATATAAATATGACCAATCATGGCTTTGCTGTTCTTGAGAAGAAGAAAGTCTACAGATTTTTCCTCTTCTTCACTAGCCAAGGGTTTCTGATATGATACTCTCCTCATCCCTTGGCATACAGTGCTGTGAAAAAACAGGATAGTTTTCGTCAAGTGATCTCGAATTTTGAACAGGTATGCACAAATTGTGTCATCAACAGAAATACATCACATATTTAAATCATGAAAGTTTTTCAAGCATAATTAACGAGACGGTATTGATTTTTCATTTGTTATTTAATGTGCAAATCTACATCTTCAATATAGATTCTAATTCATATTTTGCACATATCTTTAAATTTTGGATGACACCATATCTATTCATAGAATAGCATGTGATCATTGTTTACTTGCGTTTTTCATTTCTGAGAGTAAAGAGTCAAAATATGTCCCGAATGCAGATATTGTCATTTACAAAAAACAATTCATGACTGGTCAATCAATGTTGATCCACTCCAATCACAACTTGAGAAAAAAATCCCACCTTTTTTAAACACCATATGCCAAAGGCTGATGAGAGTAGTGTATCAGCATGATCAGAAACCCTTGGCTAACAAAGATGATTTTCTTTTAAATATTTCTATGTAAAATTTGATTGTCCAAAGTGGCCCCACCATATCCCCAAAGCTCACAATTTGAACAAACTTGAATTTATGCTACCTGAGGATGATTCCACATTAGTTTCATATTTTCTGGCTATTTTCTTGAGAAGAAGATTTTTAAAAGATGCCATTAATTTTTCATAAATTTATAATTATCTCCCCTTAGAAGAGGATATAGCCCTTCATTTGAATACTTGAATCCCCTTTACCTAAGGATACTCTGTGACAAGTTTGGTTGAAAATGGTCCAGTTGTTCTGGAGAAGAAGATGGAAATGTGAAAAGTTTATGACAATGACGGCAATGCAAATGAAGTGCCGCGCCACAGCATGATACGCCCGTCAAAAGAAATACAATTTTCTTGAACATTTTAGTGTGCAAGAAAATCACGTCAACCTTGATTCCAAGATTTCCATGATTTTTCCATTCCTTCAAATATTTATCCATTTCCTGTTATCTAGGCATTAATTATAATAAATATTACATCATTAATAGATTTCTATGCTGGTTGTGTTTGGCCGGTTTACACTATGCATCTTGACACATGCATCTAAACTCATGCTTCAATTTTGCCTCATGCATCTTCTTATTTACACTATGTGTCTTGATGCATGCATCTTTAGAATACTTTGGAAAGATGAAATTTTCTCTACTTAAAAAAATAACAATACCTTCAAATTTCAATTCTAGATTTATTTTAGCTGAACAAATTATTCTTAATTTCCTTTTTATGATAATTCTTGGAAGATATAATTCATATTTATTCCAAAACAAAAACTCCTCTATATTATAATAATCAAATAAGTTTTTCTAATTGTAGTTTTAATCAGTATTTTCTGTTTTTGTGTATCTTGGGAAGCTATTTTTGAAACTATATGGAAAAAATAAGACTTATGATTCAATATTAATTCTGACCTTTCTTTTCATTGGTCAGTTCCATGCATCTTGAAGCATGGAATAGAACAAGTTCTATTCCATCGTTCAAGATGCAACACCCATTTAATTTGACACAAGGGGCTTTTACACTGTGAATCTTGACACATGCATCCAAGATGCATCCAAGATGCATGTGTCAAGATGCATAGTGTAAACCGGCCTTTAGACCTTGTCAAATGCCCATCATATTAAACAATATCAAATTAGTCTTAACATCTTAATCTACACCAAATTAATTTTGAAAAGAAAAGGCCTGGCCATCAAATGACATATGCTATAAACTGACCAGCACTTCTTTTGTCTAATCCCCAAAGGATACAGATAAGCCGCTTGATCAGCTAGCCTTCCTACACTGAACTCATTAATTAATCTTTAACTGGATGCTTGTCTACTCATGACTACCAAGAGATGAATGGGTCTGCACTATCTACCATAAATTTTTTTCTAAACATATAAAATATTCAACGATATTTTTTGGTTGAGATTTAATGTCCGACAGGTTTTAATATGTAATTCATATGGAAATGCTGATTCCACCCCACCCCTTAAAATTAGTTTTTAAATTAATAATATTATATAATATCAGATTAGTCTATTATGCAATATCAAATTAGTTTTAATTACTTTTCATCAAATTCATTTTAAAACTTAGGCTAGCCAACAAGAGCTATTTTTAATCCAACAGGCTTACCCGTCTGCCCAATACCCAAGGGATGTAGATAACACTGATGTTCTATCAGTTAGATCCTCACACTCAAAACTCATTAATTTCTCTCTAATTTGACATGCAATTTTCTGTTATCAAAATTCTTCTTGACCAGTGCTTGATAATTACACTCAAGGGAGAGGTAGGATTTCTCGAACATACATTATATTTGTTATAGATTGCTGTCAAGTATATGCTTAAAAAAATAAGTATTTTCTTGATTTAACACTTTTTTAATAAGAAGAGAGCAATTCTCTTACATTATTTGGGATGCTTAAATGAATAGTAAAAAGACATTTTTTTTTTAATTTCACTTAAATTAAAGGTCACAGTGACCTACCTAAGATGCATAAACTGGCCAAGTTTGATGATTGTTAGTCTTATAGTTTTCTAGTTATGGGCCGTAAAGGATTTTTCCATATTTGGCTATAACTTCTTAATAAAAGGTCAGAGCGACCTACTTTTTGTGTGCGACACACCTCCTACCCAAGATGCATCAGATGACAAAGTTTGATAATCCTAGGCCTAATAGTATTAAAGTTATGAGCCAGTAACGAAAAAGCTAACAGACAGACGGACAGACGGACGGACACGAAGCCTATAACATAATACGTCCCGTCTTAAGACGGGCGTATAACAACAGACAAATTTCGATCAGAAAACCCATAAAGGCAAGCTCCTGACCCTTATTTCATTTTACGCTTTTCCATGTTTTTACACATGTTCATTCTGACATAAAGTCTATATCTACCAGTACTTGTTGTAAAGTCAGATTTCACTGTATCCAACATAAGATGCCTTTAAATAAATCTACCTCTGAATCCTGTAAGCCATATATAAGTCTTACCTTGTCTTTATAAATGAAGCCTAGGGCACCAGCTGCAACTTCTCCTCCAATGATGAGGATCAAAAAGAAAACATACTGTAAAAAAAATTAATTAAACTGTCAGAGGAAACAATAAAATTCTTCTGGCACTCTGTAGAAACACAGGTACAGTGTACAAAGTGATTATAGTCAGGGTGTTTAAAAGCTAAGCAAAATATTAAATATACTCGATCATACTGAAAATGGTGAATTATTCGTAATTTTTATAGTTTAAGTCGATCCATAGCTTTCAGAAAAATGGGTGGATTTTACGGAGATTACATTTAGTAGTTGTGACAATTTAATACTTTCCGATCAACCCTTACATATACACTGTATATCTTTATCCAATCTTCACCCCTTCATCCCTTTGATATTACTCACTGGATATTTTTATCATATCCCAAGTCTGTGATGACCAATGGGGTTTGTGGAATAAATTGAGTAGATTCCTCAATAGAAACTGTGTAAAAAATTGCGATGTATAAAACAAGGGATAAAAAGAATCTCCCCTGATTTGTAGCTGGATATAATTTTTATTTAACAAGTTTGTGTTTTGTTTTTTTTTTATCCCTGAGCCTTGAGAGATCCTATATCTATACATCTATTAATGACAAAATATTTCATATCTTTATTAGAGTATAGCATTACAATTTAGGACTCGATGTTGAACTCGGAAGCAGCCACAGACAATTAATAGAATGATGTAGATCTATAAAATGATCAGCTACATTCAGCACCCAACACTGATATATGTACAACTAAGCATTTTAATCTGACCATCATTAAAAAAAAAAACAGGAACCAGTTGCTGAAAAAATCAATGCCTAAGTAGATTGATTTATTTTGACTTTACTTATGTAGATAATATCTATTTTTATTAACAGTTTTTATGACATATAAAACCAATATAGTTAAGTACTGAGTATCTGTTTCATTAAATCTGATTCTATGATATCTGGCTTATCTGTTCTCTGAAATAGAATACTGTGTGATGTCAAACTGCTTACATATTGGCATAACTTCTACAACATATAAAAACCACACCCTTCTAAAAGATAGCAATAATCCCAATGTGTTGCCATAGTTACAAATACAACAGTTAAATGGTTTCTACTCAAACAAATGTTACAATGTTGCCAAGCAACAGAAATCTTGAAAAATTACAATCTAAATTAAAACCTTTCTTTGCTGGTTTTCTGACCTTTCTGGTTAATTTTAAATACAGTGCTTAGACTGATAAGAGCATAATTAATTTGAGGAACGATAAATACGGCATTTTTCCTTGTCGCAACATGGTATCTATTAATGCAGCACTGACTAAGAAATGCTGTAGTAAACATAGAAACGACATTAAGTACCAACCTATCAATAAAAGCATGTTGAATCACATGTCCAAAAAGCAAATGAATAAGTTTTCATATTTGAGGATCTTCAAATTGTGTTTAAATTAACTGGTATTATAAGATGTTGACATTGCTGTTTTGACTTGATTATTCTCATATTTCTGTTGACTTTACATACTGATTAAGGAAGAAATTGCTATACCCAATACTTGAGAAGACTCTTGCTTGTTTACAAGTACAGGTTACACACATTTTAAAGGTAATTGTGAAATATACAGCAACATGATTCCTATAATGAATCTAACCTGTTCTAGTTTTAATCTGTTTATGCGAAAATAATAAAACATACATAGTACAAGAGTATAACATTATTTTTCTACTTTTTTCCTACTTTCATTTAATTCACTTAATTTCATTCAATAACTTCTTATATTCTGAAAAAGAATTATGCCAACGGATGAATGAAATAAAAAGGATTTGAAAATAATTTACAGAAGCTAACTAAAAGATAGCAGAGCTTAGCACTAGTTGATGAATTATTTGAAAGCGACTTACAAATCCTAGCAGACATTTGCTTTCTCTGATGGCCCCACAACATCCACAAAATCCCACGAGGAAAATAAACGCTCCAAACCCGATCAGGACGTACACCGCATAATCAAAATACGGATCCTCCGTATCCACGTCCACAACATCGAAATAAGAGTTAACGTTCTTGTCAACTTTGAACCAAATTCCCAAACCCAGCAGTGCAGCTCCAGAAAGCTTAAAAAAATAATAAAAACACTCACTATTTTGTAATATTTATATTTATAATGTAATTGCAAATTCAACAGCTAAAGGTTAGTCTATCCCTATATATCAAAAGTAGATTTATTATCAAGAAATTATTTTTACTTCTTCCTTCAATTTCATTAAACAAGTCATATTGACCTGATTTTAGTCAAAAGTGTTGAAGCTGGTTACTTAATAGTTGTTAATAGTTGGTTTTGATATTTGTTACCCAATCAGTGATATTTTGGTTGGTGTTGAAATTTGTTTTTTGAATGTAGTAAATTTGTGTTATTAACTTTGTTGGAGTTGATATTTGTTTTTAAGTTGGTGTTGATATTTTTTACTAAGTTGGTGATATTTTTTACTATATTGGTGTTATTATTTGTAATAAGTCAGTTACCCAGAAGATGATGTTGAAGAGAATCAGCAGTCCTCTTGCTATAGTATTACAACAACCGGCCATGTCTCAGGGTTTCTACAAAATACACAAAGACAATGATATAACCATATCTATAGTATTACAACAGCCTGCCATGACTCAGGGTTTCTACAAAATATACAGAAACACAATGATACATGCATAACCATAACTTCTTATACAGAGTGAATACGGCACAGATCTAAGAAGTCTGATTTAATTAGTTATCTTGTGTATTATGCATTTATTTACTTAAACTATAATCAATTTCAACTTTCTATCAAAGGGCTTAATCAAAGACCCATGCATTTCTAAAATAGTAGTGCCTTTATAACTAAGTCTAACTACAGTAAATCAATTCAAAACAAGTTCAATGTTATCTTGACTAGACCATATGTGGTACACAAAAAATGATGGCTTCAAAGAAATGCACACCTGAAGACTAGCTCTATAAAAATTTTTAATCTTCCTTTGGGCAGAATTAGACCAAGTCACACAGTGGGGGTCAAAGAAATTACTACATGATTCTTGTTACTCAAGCATAAAATAATAATGAATGGGAATACAGATTTCATCTAGTTAAATATATTCTCTGTCCACTTTTTTTTACGAAAAAGCTTACTACATTGTATCAAACTTTCACCAATTTTCAGATCTGAGACATGTTAGAGCTCTGTACTCTAATAGCCCCCTCTCCTTTATAAACTAATGACTTCTCTGGGCAGGTAGGATCCCATACAAGACTTTGCAGATGACACTGTTGTGTGTTTTACATTACTCTTTCAAAAGAATAATACTTTAGCACTCAATCCAGACAATTATCATATCTCTCACTTCTTTCAGAAATAAGAAAAATTTGAGTTACAAATTACAAAAGTTCATCTTCAATAAATGTTAAATCATGCATGTGTCTACATGAAAGACTCCTACAGTATTTAAGAATTTTACCTTTTTTTGATATTAAAAAAGCTATAGTGACCAGAATTTGAAAGCATATATATTTTGAGAAGCACATATACAAGTATTGGATCATGACAAGAAGCACACAGCGGGTGTGACTGGTCGGCGTGGGATGCTCACTTCTCCATGGCATCTGATCTCATGCACCTCTGATGTTTGGAGGTCCTTGTTTGCTCTGCTTCTATTTTGTATTGTTTTATGGACATGTGATCATGAATACTGTTCGTTATCTCCATATATTTCTTCCACATTAATTACCATTTACTTGTACCCTACTGCTAGCATTATGAATACCATCAAAACAGTTCAATTGTCATGATATACGGAATCGATGTAGAAATTCATTTTTTATGAATTCAGTAATGATAATTGAAATATTTTTTTTTCATTTATTTCTGATCTGTTTAAGGGGGCCGACTATAGTTTTTTTGTGTGAAAACTACAATAGCGAAACTCTTCATTTTTATACCATATATAACTTACATTAACTTCAGTGTACATGCAAAGTTTGGGGGAAATCTATTGTCCAGGTATTTTTGAGGGACCGTCTCAAAATATAGGTACATTTACTATAGGATTATATAGGAAAATGCCAAGTTTTAGCACTTTAAAGCAAATTATACAAATACTACAATAGACATTTTGTTCAAACTATAATATTTGATGAGTAATACTATATTATACAATATATGTAAGATACACAAAATTCTACCGTCTTGTTACCAGAGGGGGCATCTCAAAATGCAAAAAATTAGCAAATTTTACAATTTTTATAGAGCATTACAAAATATGACGTACATGATGGATTCACATGAAAACATGATAAAAATATTGGAGATATTCTCAAATTTCTATGTTTTGAATTTCAAGAGCGTATGTTTATTACTTTTTCCTTAATAATATTTTTATTATCCCTTTCTTTAAGAGCCACAGATTATCATAACGTCAAAAACACACTGCAACGACATCAACCTACCTATCAATTGTAAAATCGGTTAAAAAATCAGTTATATCAAATTGTAATTACATTTTTAATACTATAATTTCTTAATTTTGTTTAATTTTAATAATTAAGCAAAAAAAGTTGCATTAAAACAGTAAATACGATTCATTTTACTATGATGCGCGAAATATTGCGCAATGGAAACTATAGTCGGCCCCCTTAATTCGTTCTTGTAGTAATGAGATAGAGGGATAATCCCTGTTGAGATTCTGCTGGGCTACATATTTGGACTGATGCCGTCGCAGTCCAAATATCTAGCCCAGCAGAATCTCAACAGGGATTAATAGAAGGATTGATCTAAAATTGGCTCATTAATTGAAAAAAACACATATCAGGCAGAATTTATGGAGCAAAATTCATTTTTGTCAGCATGGTCAGAAAGGTCCTTTAAAAAACTTAATAGACCCCTACTCTATTAACCGGTTTCTCGTTTTTCCGAAGCGAGGCATTCAATCGCGATATAACTAATAAGTAGGCCCATGGCGTAGTTAGAGATGTTTGTCAATTTGAATGAAAATGTGTGTTTTTCAAAATTCTTTGATGATATCTTCTTATCTACTCTGAAAACTCCATTTACCATGTTTACAACAACTTACAAAATGAAAACAAATTTCTAAAAATAGACAAGCAGTGGACAAGAACTGTCAATGATAGACGTCGTAAAATAAACACAGCTAAAAAATAAAAGTTATACATTACCAAATTACGAAAGATATCCGTCAAATTAAAGAATATTCTTCATATAAAAACAAAATTCCTCAGAACTTTGGGCGTGTTACTGTTTCGACTGCGAAGATAAACAAAGCACCACCTAGCGGCTGCAAAACAAGATCTCGAGCCCGATTAATTCGTGATTTCGCAATCAAAAGCATGAAAAGGCGTGACCATCTGAGTCAGTGTAACTTATCTTGAAAAGATATTATTACACATATATATTTATCAAATAATACATGTATATTTTTAGCTCACCTGAGCCAAAGGCTCAAGTGAGACCACAAAGAGCTTATGCAGCTGTCCGTCTGTAAACTTTTCACATTTTCGACTTCTTCTCAAGAACCACTTGGCCAATTTTGACCAAACTTGGTACAAAGCATCCTTGGGTGAAGGGGAATTTAAATTGTTAAAATAAAGGGCCAATTCCTCTTACAAGGGGAGATAATCAAGAAAAGACAAAATTAGGATGGGGTCATTAAAAAATCTTCTTCTCAAGAACCACTGGGCCAGAAAAGCTGAAACTTATGTGGAAGCATTCTAGGGTAGTGTAGATTTTAAATTGTTCAAATCATGACCCTCGGGGGAAGGGCGGGGCCACAATAGGGAATCAAAGTTTTACATAGAAATATATAGGAAAAATCTTTGAAAATCTTCTTCTCAAGAACCACTGGGCCAGAAAAGCTGAAACTTATGTGGAAGCATCCTGGTATAGTGTAGATTCTAAATTGTTCAAATCATGACCCCCAGGGGAAGGGCGGGGTCACAATGGGGAATCAAAGTTTTACATAGAAATATATAGGAAAAATCTTTGAAAATCTTCTTCTCAAGAACCACAGGGCCAGAAAAACTGAAACTTATGAGGAAGCATTCTGGGGTAGTGTAGATTCTATATTGTTGAAATCATGACCCCGGGTGAAGGGCGGGGCCACAATTGGGAATTAAAGTTTTACATAGAAATATATAGGAAAAATCTCTGAAAATCTTCTTCTCACAGGCCAGAAAAGCTTTATGTGCACATGGAAGGATCCTGGGGTAGTGTAGATTTCAAAATGTCAAAATTATTATCAATTGGGATGCATAATGGGCCTCTTGTTTTAGCACACAAGTAGAAAGGTTCCGTCATCTGTCCGTCTGTCTGTCTGTCAACAATTTTTCAAAATGCTACTCGGAGCTTACTCCTTAAACAGTTTTGGTTTGAATTCAATATAACTTGGCACACAAGTAGACTACACTAAGATAGATATATTTCTGTGTATCGATTTTTGATATCGAGGAAGGGTGTTGCCATGGTTACTAAAAATAAGTATTTCAATGAAATACTTTCAAAATGCTAGCTCCTGACCTCCTACAGTTCTGGTTTGATTTCAATATAACTTTGCACAAAGGTAGACTATACTAATTAACTACAATATTCCCTGAATTGGGTTTTTCATTTAAACGAACCTTGTTGCCATAGTTACTAAAAATAGAAATTAATGTAAACTACTTTCAAAATGTTATTTCTATAGTTTTGATCTGATTTCAATATAACTTGGCACAAAAGTAGACTAAACGAAGATACATTATTTTGTATATCAGTTTTTTATTTCAATGAATGGAGTTGCCATTGTTATAGCTGCAGATCTGTAGCGTTATGGTTTTATATATTTGTCTTTGACCATAACGCTACAGATTCCATAATGCAAAAAAGGTGCAAATTACAGCGCAATATTTTTTGCGCACTTTTTGAGGAGAATTTCTCCGCTTTCCAACATCGGTCAATTAACTATCTTTCACTCCCTAATGCTAGGCACATTATTTAACTAATCTATATATTTTATCCATCTCCCAACCCTTTATAGTCGTCTCTACATGTGATAAACTCGTTTGAATAAAATTATATTAGAATGCTGAAAATTCACTTCAAGCGAGTTTACTGCCTGTAGAGACAATTAACAGTATAAACGGTTGGGAGGTGGATACAATATACATATTGTCTACAGAATGTGTCTAGAATTAGGGAGTGAAAGGTACTGTACAGTAAAACTCGGTTATAACAAAGTCACTGGGACCTGTGAAATTACTTCGCTATATCCGTAATTCGTTATAACCGAATAGGAAAGTCACTAAATTTATATATCTGGGGATCCAAGATGACTTCGCTATATCCGTAAATTCGCAATATCCGTGTTCGTACTAAGCGAGTTTTGCTGTAGTACTAGTTGATTGACCAATGCTAGAAAGTGGAGAAATTCTCCCCAAAAGTGCGCAAAAAATATTGTGCCATAAATTGCACTTATTTTGCATTACGGGATCTGTAGCCTTATGGTCAAAGACAAATATACAAAGCCATTACTCTACAGATCTGCAGCTACCATGATTACTGAAAATAGAAAGAATGGAAGCATACAAGGCGATGTCAATCGCCCGCTCTGAGAAAAGACATTTCTCAATTCTAAAAGTTCATGAAAGCTATATTCAAAAGTATATGGTTAATATCATCTTTTACACATTTAATTCTGTATTTCATTGTTTTAATAATTTATTTTTTCACTCATGTTTTTAGATATGTGAAAACTGCAAATTTTGAACTATACTCGGCATTCAGGGCCTTCAAGCAGGAATCTCATGGGATCTTTTTCGTGGCAGCATCTACTGTGACACGGGACCGCAGTTTATATGCTCTCATCTGAAGTACCGGTCTCCACCTCCAACAGAGGGATTACTTCGCGACTCTAGAGTAGATATTCTAACCACTGCCCCACACAGGTGACGCTTCTTAGAGGAAGGTTTTTTTCAGAATTATATCATTTAACATTAAAATTTGATCCCTTATTGTGGCCTCACCTTATACTTTGGGATCAAGATTTGAATACAGTGTATTTTTTTTTTTTATACACCGTCATGTAAAACTTCCAACCCTTATTGTGCCCCAATTAAGATTACCCCTGGGGGTCATGATTTAAACAGAATCTAGTCACTTCCTCAGGAACCTATTAAATGGGCAAGTTAATGAGAACATTTTCACAAAAAATTGTGATCATTATACAGAATAAAAAACTTTTATATAATTAAGGAATGTAATTATATATTTATGACAATTAATCTACTCATGGGAAGTATGAAATGAATTCAATAAAAGGTTTGTAATTTCATTTTTATCATTTATTTGTTATAAAATGATTTGTACAAAGATATATAATCTTGATACAGGATTACATACATAAATGTAATATTATATAATGTATGAATTACTTTTGCACTTTGAATTTATCCATGCATACATATATACATAATTTAATGTCATAAACAATGGCACATTTTATACATAGAAATAAAATGGAAAGTTGTCTCCCTTATTTTTCATCTGAATCACATTGAAGCACTGTTGTGCATCAGCTACTGAACAAATGGGACAGCTAGTGACAGAACATTTAATATCTGTAAACCAAAGTATTTAATTTGTAGAAATAAAAAAGATCTATTACTCACACATAACTCTTATGATTTGTGTGCATGAAAACAAGATTAAAATCTGTTATGCATATCAAATTAATTAAAGTTGTGCAATTTTTGGAACAGTGAAATGATTTTAGTTTTAGTATTTAACATTGTATCTAATTAATAAATCTATTATAATGCAGTTTGGTTTTTTTTTTTTTACTTTTATATATATATATTGTCCCAATTTACAGCACTTTTGTTAATATTTTTTTGTTTGGTCATTGGAATAAGAGGGCTTAATTAATATATATAAAGATAGGATTACAAAAGGGAATAGGATAAAACAAAAAAATCTAAACGTAAAAAATTAATAAGATATTTGAAAATCCTACTTAACAATTTTTTTTTCAAGTTTAAGGATTTTTTACTCTGTGTTGTTTAAAAGAAAATAAAATCTATTTTTTTTTTCTAAAAGCCTATAATGGTACAAAGTTTAAAAATCTGTTGGCTAGCATTATAAGCAAAATGCAATGATTACAATCTATCAAATCATAGTCACCTGGTATATATACACATTGGGTATAAAAGCATGACTTTTATGCATACATTTACATATGAGTGTAATAAAAATGGTATAAACATGATGAAACAAATGAATTTACAAAAAAAAAAACATCCATAAATGAACCAAAAGAAAAATGCATCTCTGTGAAAAAGAATAAGGTCCTTTGAATTGTATAAAATTGCTTGTTTGCATAACAGTAAGTTAAAATGTAAGGCATATAAATTATTTGTCCCTGAACCATTTACTAAATGAGAAGCTAAATTATATGAACCTTTGTAACATTTACATAATGCTCTGATTCAGTCTTCAATATCATTTTTAAACTGTTAATTACATACCATGTCATGTGTTGACGGTTGTATATATTTTTTGTGTAAAGAAACATCATTTTCAACCTGGTAACATTTTAAAGTTAATATTCTAAAAGTACATATAGATATGTTCTACAGCGTACATATTTGAGTCTCTTAATTATGAAATCAAAGTATCTCCAAATATGTTCATCTGGACTAGTAAATTTAATGTACTGAAGTATAAATAGACGGTCAGCAGAAATCTAGGATGAGTGTAGAACTCTGGTAGCTCCTAATAATAGAATTTCATTTGGTAGTGCAGGACTTGTGCTATAATTAGGAGAAGGGTAATAACCATAACGATGATTCCGCCCATGGCCGTGCCTTTTGCGTACGATCCGTACTTTGATGCCTTTATGTATTTACACCTGTTGAAGTAGTCTTTGGACATTTCTAAATGGAAAAAAAATTTAATTACATGTATACCAAAATCGATTTTGTTAAAGGAGCACATGCATATTAATAACGAGAGGCCCATGGGCCACATCGCTCACCTGAGTAACTTGGGTGATGCAGATCTTTAATTTTTTTCAGATTCCCCCTCTTGCTATACCTATCATATATAACAACCCCCTTCCCTTTTTTATTTTAAAACTTTAGAATCTACACTACCCAAGGATGCTTCCACATAAGTTTCAGCTTGTTTCCTGGCCCAGTGTTTCTTGAGAAGAAGATTTTTAAAGATTTGTTCTATATTTTTCTATGTAAAACTTGGAATTCCCTGTTGTGGCCCCACCCTACCCCCAGGGGTCATGATTTTAACAATTTAATATCTACACTACCCAAGGATGCTTCCATATAAGTTTCAGTTTTACTGGCCCAGTAGTTCTTGAGAAGAAAATTTTTAAAGATTTGTTCTATATATTTCTATGTAAAACTTGGATTCCCTGTTGTGGCCCTGTTCAAACCCTGGGGGTCATGGTTTTAACAATTTAATATCTACACTACCCAAGGATGCTGCCATATGAGTTTCATCTTTTGAGGCCCAGTGGTTCTTCAGAAGAAGATTTTTAAAGATTTGTTCTATATATTTCTATGTAAAACTTGGATTCCCTATTGTGGCCCCGCCCTACCCCCGGGGGTCACTATACTTTAAAAATATCTACACTACCCAAGGATGCTCCCACATAAGTTTCAGCTTTCCTGGCCCAGTGGTTCTTGAAAAGAAGATTTTTAAAGATTTGTTCTATATATTTCTATGTAAAACTTGGATTCCGTATTGTGGCCCCGCCCTACCCCCGGGGGTCATGATTTTAAGAATTTAATATCTCTACTACCCAAGGATGCTCCCACATAAGTTTCAGCTTTCCTGGCCCAGTGGTTCTTGAGAAGAAGATTTTTAAAGATTTGTTCTATATTTTTCTATGTAAAACTTGGATTCCCTATTGTGGCCCCGCCCTACCCCCGGGTGTCATGATTTTAACAATTTAATATCTACACTACCAAAGGATGCTTCCACATAAGTTTCAGCTTTCCTGGCCCAGTGGTTCTTGAGAAGAAGATTTTTAAAGATTTGTTCTATATATTTCTATGTAAAACTTGGATTCCCTATTGTGGCCCCGCCCTACCCCGGGGGTCATGATTTTAAGAATTTAATATCTGTACTACCCAAGGATGCTCCCACATAAGTTTCAGCTTTCCTGGCCCAGTGGTTCTTGAGAAGAAGATTTTTTAGTGACCCCACCCTATTTTTGTCTTTTCTTGATTATCTCCCCTTGTAAGGGGACTTGGCCCTTCAATTTAACAATTTAAACTCCCCTTCACCCAAGGATGCTTTGTACCAAGTTTGGTTAAAATTGACCCATTGGTTCTTGAGAAGAAGTCAAAAATGTGAAAAGTTTACAGACGGACGGACAGACGGACGGACGACGGACAAAATGTGATCAGAAAAGCTCACTTGAGCCGAAGGCTCAAGTGAGCTAAAAAATGAATTCAAAGATTAAATTCAGTCTAATTATACTAGATTTTAATTTTTTTCTCATGAAGTTTCAGTGAGATCTGACAGGCATTGTGACAGATTATATATAGGAAGAGACCTTGGCCTTTGACCTTTTTACAACCTGTGGTGTTCATCAGAACCAGGCGCGTAGCTGCCTATACGCAAGTACGCAAGTGCGTACACATCATTTTCAAAAAAAAAAAAAAGAAAGAAAGGAAAAGAAAGAGGGATAAAAAAAAGAAGGAAAAAATGAAAGAGAGAAATTTATTCGGGGAAAAAATAAAAAAAGTGTTTCAAATTATTTTGCGTCTTATTGTTTCGATTCAAATTTTATTCAGCATGTCTTTACATTCAAATTTAGTCCTTTTTAAAATCAATTCCAAAAACATCTTTCAACATTCTTGAGGAAAAAATATTGTTGAACCAAAATTTTCAACTGTTAATCCGCGTAATCCTGATTATCCGGAGAAATATTTGATGAAGGGAAGCGATCTAAGGGACTTTGATCGACATAAAAAAAAGTTACAAATGTCTTGGAAGACTATATATATTCAAGATTTTTAATTTCCGTAGTGGTAATGAATAAATGTCGTTGAATGTCGTTAAACAATCTAAATCATGGTGAACAAAATAAATAATAATATGGCTTCTTTTACTGATGTTAACAATTTAAAGAATTATATAATTGAAGCATTCTCGAATCGTTTCAGTTAACAAATATGATGGTAACAAAAAGACAACAACACCCCCGTTTATATTTTGAAATATTTAAACTCCATGCAATGATAAAACGATATTGAAATTGCTACTCTGTTTTATCTTGATACACTTGGAAACTTTTTTCCAATACCAATATATGCGTAAATTAATTTGATAAATTATCGTTCTCTTCCCGAAGTATCAATGGAAGCAGTATAACTTAGCTAAGTGTTTGCTCGAGAAAAGTGATATTATCGTGATTTCTTTTGCGAGAAAATGACTGAAACATTTCGTAAAATCCGGGAGTTATTTTTTCCCCTGGGCCCCCTCAAGGCGGCCCCCAGACCCCCGACCGTTTTCTGCGTACACTTCATTTCCATGCTGGCTACGCGCCTGAGAACTTAAACATATCAGCTTCCTAATGTTCCATTTATACAAGATACCAGCTAGAGTTGTCAAAATTTTTAAATGACTGTCAGACGTGTTAAATGTTCCATGGGACAAAATTTTGTCAGACCAGATACATGTGCCTTAATAATTTGTAAACTGAGAAAGTAAGTAAACACTGAACTACACCAAAGTAAAATAATCAACTACACCAATATGAAATGCTCTTAATTATTTTCAACAGCCTCTGATCTCAGGTTTCTTTTATTAGGATAGACAGTCTTTAATCAAAGACATAAATAGCATGATTTATTTTTTATTATTTTCCGACCTTTAATTGTGCACCCCAATCCTGATACTTTAAAAATCACATCAAGTCTGATTATTTCAAATGGTCATTTGGACCATTTGGACTTATAGTAAGATATTGGTCTAGACAAATTTTTATTAATTGCTGACAGGACCCAGGTTTTTCGACAACTCTGAAACTCATCTTGTTGTTAATAATCTTACGTGAAAGAAAGATTGCGATGATTCCAAAAATTGGATTGATGAAAACGGACAGCATAGCGATTCCGAAATGGTCATCTGGTCTCTTCTCTGGGTTGGGGGCTTTCTGTACGATGGGGAGGAATGTAGAGGCCTGTGAGGGGGTGTACATGGACAGCAGACTTTTGTGGCTGCCGTATGGGGTGATGGAGGCCTGGGAGGAGTAATAAGACGGGTACTGTCGCAGCTCATACATACTGCCCGTCTCCGACTCCGAGGCATAGCCCCGCGGTGACAAGTACTGCGACATGACGACAGCTATTTTATGAGGTCTACAAAAGAACAGAGAACAATGACTTTACAAAAGCACAGCAGTAAAGGATATGTTTTCTTAAAATTTATTTGTAATCAATTAACCAATTAATAATGAAGTGCAAAAATAAGGAAAATCCTGTGACAACATGCCAATTCACATATTTGAAGAAAGTGCTTCCTGTTTTAAAGTTCAGAAATCTGGAAAATCATATTAAAAACAAAATCAGGCCATTTAAGGAGGGAGGAATGCAGTGGTTTGGGCCAGGGTACCTCAGCCAGTACAGCACCTGACTATGGGGTCGCGGGTTTGATTCCTGAGTGGTCCAGGCAGAATTTAATTTCTCTTCATTGCTACACTAATAAACATTTTCATCTATAAGGCTGAACAAAGAAATTTAAATTCTCTAAAAATGAATTTATTTTCAAGCTGGATCGAGACTTTAAATGAAATAAAAAAAGTTAACAGTTAGGCCATATAAAATTAATCTTTAGATTCTCATCCCCGCCCGCCCCTCTCAAAATGTCCCGCCCCGATTTTTTTATTTTGATTTTTGGGTATTTTCATGTATTTTTATTCAGTAAGAATTTGGTTCAAAGTTTAAGAGTTATCTCCCGTCGCGTGTCACTATTTATAGCAAAAACGCCATGTGAAGAATGGAGAAAAATCGGCAATAAAAGCAGTTTAAATGTGTAAGGAAAAGATAATTTTTCAGTATAGAGAAGGCAGAGAAGAAAAAATAGCATAAACACATATAGATGCCATCACTGGCAGGAGCAAGTATGTAGAGAGATTGTAACTAAGTAAAAATAGACGAGGAAAATGACACCTGGTCAAGTTATATATAACGATCTCCAGCTGTGTGACTTTGCTTTGTAATAAAAAAATCTACAACATCGTAGACAGACTTAAGAGAAGGCCTAGATTTTTCAGTAGAATAATTATTAGAACATTTTTATAGATTTTGCAAAATAAAAAGTCACGCATACACAATTTATTGGTATCCCTACCTCATTTTGTTCAAGGTGTGCCGTATAATGTGTACTTGATAATTTGTTAATTAACAATAAATATTTAATTTTTAAAGCAAAACTTTTCTTTAAATATTTAAAAGAATATGAAAAGAATTAAATCTATTCATATTTGCATTAAGGTAATGAAAAAAAAAATGTGTACCGTCCATTGTTTTGTTGATACTTTCGCCTATATATAAATTAACAATTATAAAAAATAAAAATAAAATCCGCCCACCCGCCCCAATTTTTTAGCAAATTAGGATGAGAATCTAAAGATTAATTTTACCTGGCCTTATCCTTCACGGGTTAGGAGAAGATATTCTTAAACCTTAAAAGATCAACATTCGACATGTGTTCAATAATAATTCAATAGGATAAAGTTTGAAGATGTAACAATTTATTCCTTATTTGATATGCTTAATATTATAGTTATGATGTTGAAAAGAAACATCAGAAAAAAAAATTTAACCGATTTGCCTCAATGAAACAATCATATTTATGATATCGTACTTATAATCAGTGTTCTATCAAATCACTAACTTTGTTTTAAAGCCAAATACAGGAAACAATTTTACGTGCATGAATAACATGATTAACAACCTTCCAAATTATTTTTGTTTACAACATGCAAGGCGGAATCGGAATGTGTTGATTACCTGGATTTGCCGTTGTTTTATAACAACATTTTCTTCTCAAATTTTCTCAAAAAACATTGTTCACAACTTACCCTTCTTGGTCCTGAGGTCTATTCACATTTGCTTTGGTATATGATTAATAATTTTTAATTTTCTACATTATTTTCAAACCATACAGGTAAAACGGAAATAAAGCGGAAGTGAATGAAGTGGACGCAAACTGCGCATGCGGACAGGTGCGAATGACACTGTCATGAATCACACCTTTTTCAAAACACACACACTGAGAGAGAGAGAGATGGTTATGTATTGGTCGCATTTTCATCGAATTTTAAGAATTAATATGGATTTTATTATAACAATACTACACATAAATATTTAACTATTTCGGTATATTTTTTTTGCAATCAAATATTTAAAAACATCATTACTCGTGATGATCTTGCTGCCAGAGCCTGAGAAGCTTGTCTTGCCTAGATTAGAAGCATAAACTACCATTTGGCTCGAAGTCTCTCAACCGACCGGTGACATTTTTAAGCAATGTTATTGTCATATGAGGAAGACTTTGTTTTCAAAATATATTTGGAATAAAAATTAATTAATATTTACAGAGATCTATCATTTTAATAAAATTAAAAAAGATAGAAATTTAGCATTTATAAATTATTTTTCAAAGTGAATTTTGATAAATTAGTTCAAACCATATTTTATTTGAAAAATGACAATTACGTAGCAGGCAAGAAGTACCAAAATCAGAATGGATTCGGAAACAAGTTTAAAAACTTACACTAATCCATTTCCTTGCTATTTTTGATAAAGATGACAGACCTAAATTATTGAAACATAATATTGAAAAATGTATAGCTATCAAAAATCTCCGCATAGATAAATTTGAAAAAGAATGGTCTTTAATTGTGGAAAAACATATTTCAACGAGCTTATTATAAAAATGTTTTATACTGTTTCTTTTTAATAAATCGATTTGTCAATACAAATCTATAATTAAATACATGTATATGTTTTAAGTATTTAGTTGTAATAAGATATATGAACTATTGATTTTTTCAAACCATTTTGTTATTATTTATCATGATCTAAAGAATGAGACTGTATGTAAGTCAGTAAGAGTCTGTGAATGAAAGTAGTCAAAATGTAAAAAAGCTCATAAATTGTTTATGATTTTATGCAAATTGTGATATTGGGCAATATAAATTAAAATAAAAGTTGGCAGACCCTTATTAGATAGTTACATCATGTTTATTAACGCATTAAATTAGAAATCATGTTGATTTACACAAATGAATGACGTATAAATTAAATTTCTGTATATATAAATCAAAAATTAAATATACATTAACTATAAAATCATTTTATTATATTTTCGGAATTTCGCACTTATTGACATTTGGGACAAAATATTGGGCACTTTTTCACAAAACTCCTTTTGAAAAAAAAAATCAAACTGTTATCTTTAAAAATAGATAGGTCTCTAAATTAAAATAAAGCACGTTAAATACTGTACACAGGTACTTGTGGAATATCGGGGGGAGGGGGGTCCTTTCCACAACTACATGTGGAAAGTCCTTATAATTTAGGCAGGTATTATTTCCCACACAATCAAACTCTTTTCTATCGATTCAGTATATATGAAAAAGATGGATCCCCATTGCACAACTACTACACAAACGCTTTTATTGCCCTATAATCAAATCCTGCTATTGTCAGGTGTTAACAAATCTTTTAGAATAGAAAACAAGGGTATTTATTTTCCCCCAAATTGTTTTAAAATTTCCTCTAGCTTCTTCATCACCGTGATTACTGAAATTCATAAATACAAGTATTATATGGATTCTGTGGAAGATTACGCAAGACGATGGGTCAGATCGAGATGGATCGAAGACCTTGACACGTTGTCAGACTGTACTAAATGTATCATTCAGATGTATTTAAAATGAAAACCAAATAATTTCTGTGTTCAATAATTCAGAAAAAAAAATTAGATGGATCACATGATAAGTATATACGTAATGGTCCTTGTTGACAAAGCGGGTAACAACATTGTCTTCGTTTGTAAAGTTCATTCTTTAATTAAAGAACAATTTTCCTGGAACCCGCTATGTATCTGTTTGTAAGGATTTTAATGAAGCTTCGAAATTCAATATAGATACGATCATTCAAATTCCTTTGGTTGTTGGAAATATTAAAAATATTCAAAACTGACACATGATTTTGAAGATTTTCCTATTAGAAAGAAAGCTATGGGAATAAGTTTGGATTAGCATTTGTAGAAATAAATTCCAGTTCCTCTAAATTACAATATCAAGCCACTTTCTTTATTCTTCGCTAAAATATTAACAGTACTTATATAGTGAAGAACATCGTCTCAAGCCACGGTCCGGAGTCCGCGTATATAGCTCTCTCCTGCCCGTGGCTGCTTGATCACAAAAGAGTCGTAATCTTGAATATTTACGCCTCTCTATTGTGACGTCATATTCAGTCAGAGGTCATCGCAATCGAAATCAACAAGTGACGTCAACAGTATACAAGAAATATTTCCTATACTGAGATTGGATATTGAAAGGTCGCGATAAAGTTCAACATCCGACTATGCTTTACTCGCATTGGTCAATATTTTAATGATCGAGCTACGAAGAATTCTCTCCTCGTTCAACCACGGCCAGATGGGAGAGGAGCGTACATTTTGGTCGTGGTTTGCGACGATGAGTGAAGGAGAAACTTCAGGAGTACTCTGCAACAATATACCTGTATTCGAGAAGTGTTGTAGTTATAACATTATATTTACATTTGCTGATGTCTTTCCTTATATAACAATGCTAATAAAATTGAAATTCAATTAAGCATTGAATTCATATTTTGGGATGTCTTCGGTCCTATAACACACCTGGCCGTGCCGACAAATTGAATACCGCGCGTTATTTACATTCTATATTTACATTCTTTAATTTTTCTTTATCATTATTGTTTATTTCCTTCATGTTTAATGTGAATTTAGAGCCTTTCGGTATTGGTGTGCTTAATAAACGTAATAGCCGTTCGTGACGTTGGAAAGCCGTTTGTGACGTTGAAAAGTTAAATAACGCAAATAATATAAACATTGCGAGAAAAAAAAATGACAAATTAGTTTTCAAAGCACATTTGCTGTATTTTATGTTAATTTTAAAAGGGTAGCTTTTTTAAAAATGAAATTGAGTCAAAACAATATACATTTTGGTATTCCTAAATACTGAAAATGCATGTAGTTCCTTCTGTGTATTCTACCGCGCTGTGACAAGGTTTCACGTGTGTTATAGAAAAATATTTACATTCAGTATAATTTTCCTTATCAAATCCATTAGAAATTCACAACGTTCAAATTTCTATAACACACGCGAAACCTTGTCACCGCGCGTTAGAATACACAGTAGGAACTACATGCATTTTCAGTACTCTAGAAACACCAAAATGTAAAATGTTTTATTTCAATTTAATGAAAAACTACAACCCTGAAAAATTAACGTAGAAATTAACGTAATGTGCGCTGAGAATTAATTTGTCACTTTTTCAATCGCAATGTTTGTTTGTGTAATTTAACTTTGCAATCACTTAACGTAATCTGACGTCACAAACGGCTCTTACGTCTATTAACCACGTTAGTTTTGAAAGGCGCTAAATTCACATTAAATGTTAACGAAATAAGCAATTATGAAGAAGGAAAATTAGAGAATGTAAATATAAGCATTGAATTCATATTTTTGGCTGTCTTCGGTCCTATAACACACCTGGCCGTGTCGGCAAATTGAATACCGCGCTGTGATTCAATTTGTCGGCACGGCCAGGTGTGTTATAGGACCGAAGACAGCCAAAAATTTGCTTAATTGAACGTCGTGGATTTCTAATGGATTTCATAAAGATTACACTGAATGTAAATATTTTTCAATGACATGCAGTTGGTCACATGATCAGACATTCTTGCGTATGGAAAGAAAACTGCACGTGCAATTTGGAAAGTTCAGACTGTGATCAGGCACGTAGCATCGTTTTTGAAAGTGGGGGGGCCAACCTGAGAAAATTTTTTTTTACTTACCTGAAAAAGTTGACAAGAACAAAAAAAAAACAAAAAGCCAAATATTAAAAGTTGCCCAAAGTCGAAAATCCTATTTCGTGGGGGGGGGGGGGGGGGGGAGTGGCTAACTTTTTTTTAGACCAACTATCTTTCAATTCAAACTTTTTGTGGTAAATTTTCTTTATAACACTACACTGTGCTGAAATGTGGGGGGGGGGGGGGCACCTTCCTTTCAGTATACATTTTCTATAGTAAAGGTAATGTCGGGAGAAAAAGTGGGGGGTCAGCCCCCCCCCCCCCCCCCCTGATACTACGTGCCTGGTGATGTCTTATCACGTCGTAGATACTTTATGTTGCAGTTCAAAATCAAAGTCGGAATAATGCCTGTATTTCTTTGTAACAAGAATAAAAACGTACAATATAAATTATAATTTTTTTTTAGAGTTTCATTGGGGTATGCCATGAAGTCGACACGTGATCAAATCTACTATAACGCCCTTCGTGCGTTATAGAATTTGATCAATGAAACTCTAAAAAATGATATCTTATTTCTTAAATATTTCAGATGTGGATACTTACAAATTCCAAGGAATTTTTGGAAAATTTGAAATTACAAAATTTTACCACAATCAAAAACATAAAAACTCACACAATTTTTCGACTTTCGTATACAACTATTCCCCACAATAAATTAAAGTTCAAGCTTTTTGATATCATCGACAGCTGCTTTTTCAAAAAGAATAAAAAAGACAATGGAAATTGTAAATTTACTTACCTTACCATTTGCAAAACTATATTGTAAAAAAAAAACCCTGATTGTTCATACAAGTACTCTGAAGTGGATGTTAAAAAGATGTTTGCTTTTCTGATTGACAATCTATACTGAAAGGAAAAAAAAACGCATAGTAAACTATTATTTCGAATATTTTTTCCAATATTGTTATCACACATTTTACTTCATCTTTAATCAACAAGTTACCAAAATCTCGTGTGACTTTGACTGTTAATTCCTGAGTTATTGAAATTGATATGTCGATACCCCCTCCAAAAATTAAAATAAAAATTATCATCTTCCTCGATTCTCCTGTGCACTGAGTTCATCAGAGCATTATTATCTTTCTCCTAGGGTTATTATGCAACCCTTCCGACGGTAGTTTTAATGGTTGAAAGTAGCTGTAACATTCTAAAGCTAACAAATCCCCCGCCCAATGAATCCCACAAATTTTCGATTTAGGATAGAATTTACAGAATCCAGCTGGTTTGGTACACGTGAATTAATGTTGTTAGAAAGTCTCGTCAAACACTAGCTAAATTTTCCCAGTGGAACAAACATAACGCATACAACGCGTACGTGCGCGTGTGCAAGTAAAATCGACGTAAAGTTGCCAAGCTCGCGGAGCAAATTAAAGCAGAGTTTCTGTCAGTTTTTGGGAAAAAATTATGAGTATGATTGTCTGCTGTATAAATATCGGTTTCATTGATAATGCCTTGACGATAACCGAGGTGGCATGATGAAAAGCCTTATCATGATGTGACGTTGTTAGTTTGTTACCCGCCAACGTCACCGTCATAGTTGGTTGGAAACTTTAATGTTTCTCTCTGACAACCGAAAATTTTTTTTTTTGTTTGTTGAAAAGTTAAAAACAAACTGCACAGCAACATGTTGTTGCCTTTTTATTCACTTCTGCAATTCAATCACTAGACCCAATGTAACTTCCGTCAGCCGTACCATGATTGCAAGAAATTTATACTGACTGAAAATGTGCAAAAACAATGTCTATAAATCTCATGCATCGTTTGGCACTACAAAAACTGTAATCATCAATATGCACGTGTTTTTGGCTTTTTATCACTTTCCCAACATGATACATTTCATGGTTGAGAAGTTTGGACCAGCGATTTTTGTGCAAAATAACCAAAATAAACATCTGACCAATTTTCATACTTTTTGGCCACATAGCATAGTCAAAATATTTTTGCATATTATGTTGTCATGCGTTTCTTTTTCCTTTCCGTATATTAGACAAGATACTGATTTTCGCAGCATCTGGATTGAATAAGATTCACTGTACATCCATGTATTCTCCAATACTTGCAGCAAACAAGTACTGATATGCAGACACTGCAGTTACTATCATGGCAACCCTGATTAAATGAGATACTAATACCTATTAATTTCCACTGGAATAGACCATAGTTAACAATAGTAGGTACTGTTTACTGCTTTTAATTTGACATCTCACAGAAGGGAAAATAGAAAAAAAATTCACAGGTGTATGTAAAATTAATGGCAAAATCACAGATGTTCTTAAGGTTCTTTTTTTTCCTGTATATTATTGTCAGCACATTTCTCTGTATTGTCCTTTGATGACAGGTATTCTTGGATCAGCTTATCAGCTTTCCCTTTTTGAGAAAGCTTATTAGCTTTTCCTTGATAGTTTCCCCTGTTAATGGAACCTTTCCCATTCAGAATTTCTGCAACTCTGAAACATGAAATGGAGATTACAGTACATTTATTTGTTTCAGTCTAAAATCTTTCTAATTCAAGTAAAATAAATTGATTGTTTAAAGATTTATAGCTATAATGTTCATAACGCACTGGATATGGATTGAAGTAAATGTTACAAGGGCACTGCAGTGCAAAGTATTCCTTCTTGATTTCACGTTTACTCCCCTTGAACTTTGATCAACTGAGTCTGGAATCAAAACTTTTTCCCAGGGCATGACTATGGAAACTTACTTTGGTCCCATATCCTTGATAAAGTCTTCTGGTCCAGACAACAAAAACAGACCCGCCCCTTTTTCATCACCCACTGTTAGGAAGCAGATCTTGTTCTGTGGTACATGTAATTATCAAGGTCAGTTACAATACATAACAATACAATATACCCAAGGCCTGTTCAACAGAGTGAACGTTCAACAGCGCTCTCCAAAGTTTCTTATTCCTCCAGTAATAATGCTCATGAGCGCTCCCTCTGTTGAACAGATCTCAGGTAAGGGACACATATTAATTATTTTTCCAACTATTTTCTCTTTGATAGCTCTTTAAAAAGTTAAGTGTAATAAATAATTGATATTTACGACTGAGAGTAAATTTTGCCAAGTGAAAAGTCAAGTGCCTGATATGCGTGTGAATTTCCAAGAATATCACTGTGTCTGTCATCAGGTTTTCTTTTCAATTCTATTTCACATTAGATTATTTTAAATATTTGTTTCACATATTTAAATACACATATAGAAAACACAAGTCTACTTTGATGTGTGTGCCAGGAATACTTCTACAATAATGAATTCTCAAGAAACCACCCAATGCCTCCTTAATATTTACCAAGCTACTCACAGAATTATTCACTTGCTGCACAATGATGTTCATAAACTCCAGGTCTCCTTCTTTCCTGGCAAATCAAAAAAATCATTTTCAGTGTAATATGATAACAAAGGCACATTTTAAACTCCTGCAACTGAACTTTTTCTCCCAAATCAGTTATGAAATCACCAGTCAGGGCTAGACATTAACTTTTTTTCCTACTTGTCCATTCGGACAAGTGACCAAGATATTTACTTGTCCGAACTTCAACTTCACTTGTCCGAAAATTTTTCAATGAATGTCTTGTTATGTCAACTTGAAAACAATCAAAAAATTAAATGTGCTTGATTTATAAGTGTTGTTATTGATAAATAAGACAAACACATATAAAACAAAATTTTATCTAGATTTCCTGTCCTGACAACAGCATAAATGTTCGCAAGTGAATCTGTAAAATCAATCAAATATATTTTAAACTCACAAACGTCATAAGATCCACGCCATGCAATAGTATGGCTGCAATTAGTGAACATCGATCCCGATCAAGTGTGAACTTACATAGCGATTCATATCGGGATCGAAATTCAGGTTTATGTACTGCTTCCATTTTTATTCGATAAATTTTACAAAAGTTGTTTTTTATGATTATTATTATTTGAAGACTTCTTTACATAGAAAAATCACTTGTCCAATCGGACAAGTGCCCAGCAATATTCACTTGTCTGAATTTTTTTTTCATTGGTACCGGACAAGCGTTAATGTCGAGCCCTGCCAGTCACTATACAGTATTATTTCAGAGTAGATGATAAAGCCAGAGGCATGACTGACTAACCTGTGGAGACTAAGGAAAGGGCTGCTGTCTGTTTTAAACTTCTGTCCCTCAAAGACAGCAAGGTCTCGCAAAAGTGATGTGACATACTGTAAAATAACAGACATTTAAAGTGCAGATACAGTGCAGATAGTGTAGAACTCGGTTATAAAGAAGTCACTTAGATTCATGAAATAACTTTGCTATATCCATAATTTATTATATCCCTACAAAGTTTCTTTAAATTTATATAGTTGGGTATCCAAGATAGCTTCGCTATATCCATGAATTTGCAATATCTGTGTTCACTCTAAACTAGTTTTACTGTAATAGTTACCGGTAAGATATCTAAGGATAATATTTGTAATGACCCCTGCAACATTAGGTGTGAGCATTCACAACTTTCAATCTTGAAGCAACTTCCATTGGATGTTTATGATAAATGCATGAATGATCAAATGCTCAAAAAAGGTAATTTTTGTAGATTCCAAAATTTCATTTTTTGGGGATTTTAGAGTGTGATTATAAACTTTACACAATATTATAAACTGGTGCCTAGTCTAATAATCAAATAATACAGGTAAATCATGTCATATGTAATTGTTTTGATAAAGCACAGGAATTTTATTGTATTCATCTTCTGACATTAAAAGATAACTACCTTCTGGGTTGTTTTAAATCCTTTCACAGCTTTATCTGTCAGTTCATAGTGATCCTCCAGCGGGCCCCTAAAACAAGGTAACACGATAGTTAGTTTATGTCTTATAATCAGTCACTACAATTACCTTTGTATACAGGTACATGTATTTGCCAATCTGTTCCAATATTATTTTAATGAAAGTAACATCCCGTAATGAAATGATTATCAAGAAACAACAAGAGGCCCATGGGCCTTATAGGTCACCTGAGCATTATGCAACAACTTTCCAGTTATTGAATTTGATTCATGTTTTAAGCCAGATGCATGGCATTCACAATTTTGAAACATTGATAATCATAACAATACACTCAGCAGTTGCTTAGCTCGGTTACTTAATACCCATAAGTAGGGTAGGGGAACAAAAAATGCATTTCAACTTATCAAAAATATTCAGCAATACCGGTAATTAATAGTGCCCTTACCACATGTACCCCTGATCCTTAGGCCTAGATCCACACACTGGACAAATTTTGAAAAGGAGCAGATTTCAAACAATTCATTCATTTTTAGTACATAAATACAGCCCCCCCCCCCCTTTGGTACCCCTGACCCTAAAGCCTTGAAATTCACAGTTCCGGATGATTAGTACCCTTGCTCATCATAACTATATTAAGGTAATTCATCTGCTTCGTACCCAGAGAAAAATTTTTTCAAAGATTTAATGTAATTTTTCACTGCATAATCATTATAGAGCCCCGCCCTAAGACCAGAACCCCTGGTCCTGGGGCCATAAAATTCACAATTTTGGTAGACGCATTCTTGCTTATCATAACTATGTACTTAGTTAGTTTATTTAATACCCAGGAGCAGAGAAAAAGATTTTCAAATAATTCATGTATTTTCACTATATAATCAATAGAGCCCTGCCCTAACACCAGAATCCCTGACCCTGGGGCCATAAAATTCACATTTTTGGTAGAGGCATTCTTGCTCATCATATTTATGCACTAATTTAGTTTATTTAATACCCAGGAGCAGAGAAGATGATTTTCAAAGTAATAAAGCATTTTCACTATATAATTTATAGAGCCCCGCCCTAACACTAGAACCCCTGACCCTGGGGCCATAAAATTCACAATTTTGGTAGAGGCATTCTTGCTCATCATATTTATGCACTAATTTAGTTTATTTAATACTGAGGAGCAGAGAAAAAGATTTTCAAAGAATTCATGTATTTTCACTATATAATCTATAGAGCCCCCCCCTTACACCAGAACCCCTGACCCTGGGGCCATAAAATTCACAATTTTGGTAGAGGCATTCTTGCTCATCATATTTATGCACTTAGTTAGTTTATTTAATACCCAGGAGCAGAGAAGATGATTTTCAAAGTAATAAAGCATTTTCACTATATAATCTGCGCTGCCCCGTAACACTAGAACCCCTGACCCTGGGGCCATAAAATTCACAATTTGTGTGAACTCTTGCTCATCATATTTATGCACTAATTTAGTTTATTTAATACTGAGGAGCAGAGAAAAAGATTTTCAAAGAATTCATGTATTTTCACTATATAATCTATAGAGTCCTGCCCTAACACCAGAAACCCTGACCCTGGGGCCATAAAAATCACAATTTTGGTAGAGGCACTCTTTCTCATCATAACTATGCACTTATTTAGTTTATTTAATACCCAGAAGCAGAGAAGAAGATTTTCAAAGAAATAATGCATTTTCACTATATAATCTATGTGTGCCCCGCCCTAACACTAGAACCCCCGACCCTGGGGCCATTAAATTCACAATTTTGGTAGAGGCACTCTTGCTCATCATATTTATACACTAGTTTAGTTTATTTAATACCCAGGAGCAGAGAAGATGATTTTCAAAGAAATAAAGCATTTTCACTATATAATCTTGTGTGTAACACTAGAACCCCTGACCCTGGGGCCATAAAATTCACAATTTTGGTAGAGGCACTCTTTCTCATCATAACTATGCACTTAGTTAGTTTATTTAATACCCAGAAGCAGAGAAGAAGATTTTCAAAGAAATAATGCATTTTCACTATATACTTATTTAGCCCCGCCCTAGCACTAGAACTCCTGACCCTGGGGCCATGAATTTCACAATTTTGGTAGAGGACTCAAAGCTTATTACAATCATGCAAACAGTTTGCCTGCTTGATGTCCAGGAGTAAAGAAGAAGATTTTTAAAGATTGCATTAATTTTAGTGGTTTTGGCCCCACCCCTCAGGCCCCAGGGGGGCAGGGATCATGAAATTCAAAATTTTTGTTCCCCTTCACCCATAGATGCTTTGTGCCAAATTTGGTTGAAATTGGTTCAGTGGTTGCAGAGAAGAAGCTGAAAATGTTCAAATGTTAACGGACGACGCACGACGACGGACGAAAACGGATAGCAATAGGTCACCTGAGTTTACTCAGGTGACCTTAAAAGGACTAATTCTGATCTAGTACACAGGTATTATATCATGTACAAAGAAAATAAACATTAATGTGCTTACTTGAGTAATGTTGTCAGTGACCTTTCAACTTTGACACAGCGACCTAAATATTGAAGAACTCGACCTCCAGCCACAAACATTAGATTTGTTCTGTCTTTCTTCTTTGCCTTTTCTACCCACAACAATTTGATAGACTGAAATAAAATGGTTACATAAAAAGGATTCAATATTGTTGAAAATTGGGTTTACAAGGAAGACACAATTGTATCAAGTTGTCATAAATCATAAGCCATTTCTAGGAATGACTTGAATGCCTATAAGTCTGTCTCTAAGGTCAAGAGATCCAGGAACTGACTTGAATGTCTATAAGTCTGATTCTAAGGGCCAGAATGTCCAGGAATTGACCCAATATGTCTAAGTCTATAAGGACCAGAGGTCCAGGAACTGACCTGAATGTCTATAAGTTTTAAGACCAGAATGTCCAGGAACTGACCTGAGTGTCTATAAGTCTGCCTATAAGGACTAGAATGTCCAGAAACTGACCTGAATGTTATAAGTCTGTCTATAAGGACCCGGGATCCAGGAACTGACCTAAATATCTATATGTCTGATTATTAGGACTAGAATGTCCAGGAATTGACCTGAATGTCTATAAGTCTATAAGGACCAGAATGTCCAGGAACTGACCTGAATGTCTATAAGTTTTAGGACCAGAATGTCCAGGAACTGAACTGAGTGTCTATAAGTCTGCCTATAAGCACCAGAGGTCTACAAACTAACCTGAATGCTTATAAGTCTGCCTAAAAGGACTAAAATGTCCAGGAACCGACCTGAATGTCTATAAGTCTGATTATTAGGACCAGAATGTCAAGGAACTGACTTGAATGTCTATAAGTCTGCCTATAAGGATCAAAGGTCCAGGAACTGACCTGAATGTCTATAAGTGGCCTATAAGGACCAGAGGTCTAGGAACTGACCTGAATGTCTATAAGTCTGATTATTAGGACCAGAATGTCCAGGAACTGACCTGAATGTCTATAAGTGGCCTATAAGGACCAGAGGTCTAGGAACTGACCTGAATGTCTATAAGTCTGCCTTTAAGGACTGAAGGTCCAGGAACTGACCTGAATGTCTATAAGTGGCCTATAAGGACCAGAGGTCTAGGAACTGACCTGAATGTCTATAAGTGGCCTATAAGGACCAGAGGTCTAGGAACTGACCTGATTGTCTATAAGTCTGCCTATAGGAACCGGTGGTCTTGGAACTAACCTGAAGATGAGAGAGGTTGGAGACATGCGTTCCGCAGCAGAGTGTCGAGTCGATTCCGTCTACATGTAGGACACGAACAGGGCCAACGTGATCATCTGGGAGCCCCCGACAACGGAACTGATAAAACAAACAGGATATTATTACATTTTAATGTGTATAATTCTTTATGGTTACCTTATTTGATTAAAATCAACTTTAGTCAAGATGCATGTATCAATTTTATATAAAAAAAATCAGTAAATTATAAAGAAAATATAATACTATTTTAGTGCATTGTATTACAAATTTTTTAAATTGAAAGTAGCTGTAAAATTGATAGGTATATACCAACCTTTGTCTTTTAAGCAGTTTGACAATGAAAACCACTTTATGATTTACATTTTGGAGTTCTGGATCCTCCTTGTGGTGGTAGAGGTACCACTTTAAGATTTACCTGTTGGAGTTCTGGGTCCTCCTTGATGTGGTAGAGGTACCACTTTAAGATTTACCTGTTGGAGTTCTGGGTCCTCCTTGTCGTGGTAGAGGTACCACTTTATGATTTACCTGTTGGAGTTCTGGGTCCTCCTTGTGGTGGTAGAGGTTCCACTTTAAGATTTACCTGTTGGAGTTCTGAATCCTGCTTGTCATGGTAGAGGGTACCACTTTAAGATTTACCTGTTGGAGTTCTGGGTCCTACTTGTGGTGGTAGAGGTACCCATTAAAGAATTACCCATTGGAGTTCTGGGTCCTCCTTGTTATGGTAGAGGTACCACTTTAAGATTTACCTGTTGGAGTTCCGGGTCCTCGTTGTGGTGGTAGAGGTACCACTTTAAGATTTACCTGTTGGAGATCTGGGTCCTCCTTGTTGTAATAGAGGTACCAGTTTTAAGATTTACCTGTTGGAGTTCTGCGTCCTCCTTGTCATGGTAGAGGTACCACCTTAAGATTTACCTGTTGGAGTTATGGGTCTTCCTTGTCGTGGTAGAGATACCACTTTAAGATTAACCTGTTGGAGTTCTGGGTCCTCCTTGTGGTGGTAGAAGTACCATTTTAAGATTTACCTGTTGGAGTTCTGGGTCCTCCTTGTCATGTTAGAGGGTACCACTTTAAGATTTACCTGTTGGAGTTCTGGATCCTCCTTGTCGTGGTAGAGGGTACCACTTCATGATTTACCTGTTGGAGTTCTGTATCCTCCTTGTCGTGGTAGAGGTACCACTTTAGGATTTACCCTCTGGAGTTCTGGGTCCTCCTTGTCATGGTAGAGGGTACCACTTTAAGACTTACCTGTTGGAGTTCTGGGTCCTCCTTGTGGTGGTAGAGGTTCCACTTTAAGATTTACCTGTTGGAGTTCTGGATCCTCCTTGTCGTGGTAGAGGTACCACTTTAAGGTTTACCTGTTGGAGTTCTGGGTCCTCCTTGTGGTGATAGAGGTTCCACTTTAAGATTTACCTGTTGGAGTTCTTCATCCTGCTTGTCATGGTAGAGGGTACCACTTTAAGATTTACTGTTGGAGTTCTGGATCCTCCTTGTGGTGGTAGAGGGTACCACTTTATGATTCACCTGTTGGAGATCTGGGTCCTCCTTATTGTGGTAGAGGTACCACCTAAGATTTACCTGTTGGAGTTATGGGTCTTCCTTGTCGTGGTAGAGATACCACTTTAAGATTTACCTGTTGGAGTTCTGGATCCTGCTTGGCGTGTAAGAGGTACCACTTTAGATTTACCTGTTGGAGTGCTGGGTCCACCTTGATGTGGTAGAGGTATCACCTTAAGATTTACCTGTTGGAGTTCTGGGTCCTCCTTATGGTGGTAGAGGTACCACTTTAAGATTTACCTTCTGGAGTTCTAGTCCTCCTTGTTGTGGAAGAGGTACCACTTTAAGATTTACCTGTTGGAGTTCTGGGTCCTCCTTGATGTGGTAGAGGAATCACTTTAAGATTTACCTGTTGGAGTTCTGGGTCCTCCTTGTTGTGGTAGACGTACCAGTTTTAGATTAACCTGTTAGAGTTCTGGGTCCTCTTTATCATGGTAGAGGTACCACCTTAAGATTTACCTGTTGGAGTTCTGGGTCCTCCTTGTTGTGGTAGAGGTACCACTTAAGATTTACCTGTTGGAGTTCTGGGTCCTCCTTGTCGTGGTAGAGGTGTGGTGTGACTGGGATACTGGCCAGTATCTTCTCATTCACTGTGTCCTCCAGGTCTGCCACCTGCTGGTCAGTCAGGGACGGAATGTCTAACTCGATTGACGATATGTTTTCTCCGAGACACCTTAATAATAAAATATATGAACCTCACACCTTATTAGTTTCTTATGAATTACATATTTTTATCAACAACTCAATGAACTTTGAACTCAGCTTAATTACAACCACTTCAGATGGCAATCTTTTTTTAAACTGAGGTGAAATACGGCTTTTCAGCTTCACTTTCTTACAAAGGTATAAATTGTACTTGATTGCTTGACTGGATAATTATATCCTCAATCAAATCTTAAAAATTACTAGTGATTAAATCTAGAATTTTTTTTATTCAAATTACTTCTCACCATGATGTGGTGGGACATCCATACATGCTTTCTGCTATGGCTGTTATCAAGTGCTGTCCTGAAAATTGTTCAAAAATTTCCTACGATAACTTTTTATACTTATAAATTGAAAAATGTGTTTAAAAAATGTTTAAGATGTGTAACAACATTTTAATACATGCATATATCTGAGAAGGGTATGTATTTTACCAATAAGTTGAGCTTGGTCATCTAAATATTGTGGATCAACAACTATGTCCAATGATTGAACAGACACCAAATAATGATATGTATGAGTAACCTGTATGTTGCTGCATGTGGTCAAACCTCCTCTTCCAGTCCACTTTGAGACATACTTCTGTACCAGCCTGTATCTCCTTAGTGACGAAATTGACAGCATCTGCTCCTCGTCTTGTGATGCGTAAAACCTCCACGTCATTGATCTAAAACGAGGGGATTAAACACGTAACAGTACATGTATTAATTACATAATGTGCTGGCACCTCAATGTATTTTGTGAATGAGTTCCATCATTTACTACCTCTACAGTACTCTATGTAATTGCTGACATTAGTGAGATAATTATCATATTAAGATATTGAGAATGTAGAACGATTTACATCTTCCCATAATAAAGTGAAAATAACCATTAACACACTGTACATCCTTGAACACACCACACAATTACGTACAAACATTATCAGAATTGTATACACCAGGCTAAACCCTCTGCAAATAATTTTATATTTAATGCCTCAACACAGATGAACCAAGAGAGTTCAAATGAAATTCTACTTACTGTGCCTCTGTCATCTGGCTGAAAAAGAACAAACATATATTAACTTTAAAAAATTCTTAATTTTAAGGATGTCAATTGGTCCTCTGAACAAAGGTGTGAATGAGATTTATTTTACAATTTTAAATCAATAAATTGGCTCGTATATGACTGACTTCAGCTTGGTCTGTACCTGTCCACCCCCCTCTGGGAACAGTATGGTATCTTCTAGAATCACCTCGAACCCCTTCAGCTTTTCCTTCTTACTTTTACCCGGTAATTCTGCAGGTGTGCAACTCTTCACCTTTGTCTGAAACTAAAAAGGGATTAAATTTCCTTTAATCATCAATTTAAAAAGTTTCTGAATTTTGTGTTTCTTGAAATACCTGTGAAGAGAAACATACAAATTTAGATGGTTATCAATCATTCTAAGATAATGCCATCAACATTTAAAGAAAGGCTTGGCAGGTTTTACATTTTAACATAGTTCGATAGTCATTATAAATACGAGTAAAATGATATACAGCTCACCTACCATCTCTCTTGCTGATTGGAGATATTACTAAAAATAGCTTAGTTTACACCTGTGAGCTCGCACTGAAATTAGCTGTTTACCGGAAGTGACGTGTGTGACGTCACAAGTGTGACATGCAGCATATTGTATAGTCTAAAATGAAGAGCGAACAAGCATTAGTTCATGTAAAATTTTAAAATCAAACGCCTTTAACGCATGCAGGCAGTACGCTAGTTTTATTTTCTGATTGCTACGCATAATTTCATCTCTGGCAAAAACAATATAGTTCCGGACTACATGTATAAATATTGAAATTAAATGGTTTGATTACCCCCCCCCCTCCTCCTCATCCAACACCCCCCATTTTTTTTTTGGATGCGCAAGTTTTTTATCACTACGAAAAGGGAAGCCTTTCAATAATTAATTCAGATTTTTTTCTTTATTCTCTCTAAATTTTTTAAAATTAATTATTTTTTTTTTTCGTTTCGATTTTGCTTCTCCATTTTTGTTTTTACACATTTAATTTACTAAAAAATTCTTTTTTAGTTCGACCATAACTTTAAAAAGGCTGGTACAAGCAGCACTCCCCCCCCCCCCCCTCTAAAAAACATCGCTCATATATTTGATCAATTACATTGTAATGAAGTGCCGGATCATTGTTTTGAAGTTCACATCATCAGTTAAGTGCAGGGTGCATGTAGATTTTCTTCACACCTCATTAGTTCCGTATACTTTCTCAATCATAGATGGCATTTGTAGAGGATCATGATAACTTGATATTTGGAAGTTGTGCACCCCGTTTCTTAGTGTTGACGTAGACCTAGAGTGTATCTCAATTTACACTGCGATTGTATTTAATCACTGCTTACATGTATATTTACGCTTGTGAACTCTTAATAATATTGCCTGTTGACTTCCTTTTTTATCTCTGTAAAATAACCTTTAAAAAGCCATTTCCCACAAATGAAGTTCCTTTCTATACCTGTCTGTTTACGGCATATGATTTTTTTTTCAATCAGGAATGAAAGAAATTTCGACATTTTTATTTTAAGATTTACCCACCCTGTCATAAATATAAAATGAAAAATTAAATAGGATTAAAAAAAAAAAAATAACTACGTTTTTTTTCTTCATAAAATCATCATTAATTTGTGACTTTATGAATTCTATTGGGGGGTGGGGGGTTGTATGGCGTACACAGTAACACCTTGGATGGCTCGTATACCTGTGTTTGACTGGAGTGTAGCGGAGTAAGCCCAAGATTACCGATTGTGCGCATTATGCATAATGATCTGTCTATCACAAATAATTCAAACTTTTGCTTACAGTCACAAGCTACCGTGTAAATATCCACTCTGTTCATTGTATTGTAACCTTGACCTGTTATAGAGAGGGTATCTATAGGCTTAGCCTGTTGCCCAATCTATACTCAGTTTACACTGAATAAATATTGTTCAAATTATATTGTTTGGATTTCAGGAGTAAGGCCCATTTCACACCATCTTTACTTAAATTGTCTTGTTCTCCTTGACACTGAATATGAATTTAATTGTTTATTAAAATTTACATGCATGTAACTGTGTATCAACTGTCTTCTATTTACCGTAATGTTTAGATTGGACATCTGTAAGGTACCGGTAGAATGTCATCCGGGCCCCTTAACTTGTTCAATATTGAATAATATATTGCATGAAACAACGTACAAACACGTGAATAAGGTGGCACATAAAAACAGATTATACATGTACATATTTTATCAATTTTAGTATACTCTGAAAGTCGAATTTAACATCTGACTTTGAATTGATTGTGTTGCATCAAGTCTAGATCTCTCGTATATATACGTAGCCTGTTTTTTTTTTTTTTTTTTTTTTTTTTTTAGAGCTTAACAAATTTAATTCCTAATTTATTTTGATATGAATATAAAAATTTTTTTTTTCTTTTTACAAAATTGTAAAACATACAATTTTTTTTATCTTTTAAAATTTATTCAACTGCAACTACCGAATTAACGCGACTTTGTTCTAAATTAATTTTAAAAAGTCATGCATAAATTTTTACGGAGGGACTGGAGTCATTTGTTAAAAAAAAACATGGCAAATCATAAGAAAGACAATGAAAAAAATATTTATTAAACTAATTAGACCACAACAAATGAAAAAAATGAACGCAAAATTAAAATCAGTAGGGACTAACATTATTCATGTTGTTAGCTTTTTAGGCCTTTGGGGGGGGGGGGGGGTGTGTGAAATAGGTTATGTGTCGAATTGTGTTTTTATTCAATATATTTTTTACAATAATGATTTAAAATGCTACTTGAGAATATTTTCTATCGTTTTACTCACATACCAATCAATAGTATGAACGTAAATAGTATTCAAACGATTTGCTTCCTGGGGTTCCACATCGTTTGTGATCGTTAGATCTAGTGTAGGGTTCAAAACGAAAGGGTTCTACTCTCAAATTTTTATATTATTGCACAGCAATGAATCCTCATCAGAACTTGACGATCCACAAGAAATTTCTAGCGATTCTTTCTCTAATGGACTATCAGAATTATCCGAAACAGCGTTTTCTGTCATTTATTCACCTCTCACTTGAGGGAAGCGAGACACACTTGTGACGTCATTGAACTTGATTGCATTTAAACCGGAAGTGACATTGTCAAGGATTTTTGATCGTTTTCACAGGTGCAAATGCAGACGTTCAACATTGATTATCTTTGAAACGGCGGTACCGATTTTAGTCGGGTTTTCGCAAAAATGTTTTATAAAGCAGGTTTTGTGAATTACGTTGATGGGTAAAAGTACCGTGGCCTATCTTTAATGTAACAGAACAAATAGGCAAGTAATAATGGAACTAACTGTACTGTACATCTTTCATACAGAAACATTGATGAAATATATTTAATTCATCATAGATATGCACACTGAACATAAAGAGTTACATGGAATTTGCAACTTCAACCTAAAAGAAAATTAAAAATAGAGACTTTCAAATTTAAATGTAGAAAAATGAATATTACAGCAAGATATGCCCACCGTTTAAGGAGGTTATTTTAATGGGATATTCATGGAAATCTATTTTAATGGGATATTCATGGAAATCTAAAGAGCAGTTGAAAGTTAATTTCTCAATATTAAAACCACTAGACAATATGGAATTTGTTTTCAACTGGACCATGTAGACACAAAAAATACTTTTTTTGATTCATCAAGCAAGTAATTCAGTAATTACAGACAGCTAGAGGTTTGTTTAAGAAGTTCATCAGAAATTTCACATGGAAAATTACCATACTGTTATGATTGCATGAGGAATCCCCCCATTTGAGGCCCATGCAAAATGAGCAATTGCTTTATTTTTCTAAAAAAAAATTGGATTTGAATAAAAAAAGAAAAACCATTTTAGACTTATTTTCTGATGTGGACAGCTGACAACCAACAGGAGGATGAGCAACTATTTAGCAGGCTGTGCCCAATCTGATAAAGCTTGCTAAAGAGATTGTGCAGCACCTGATGCAAGGTTGTTCCATATACATGTACTTTCATTGTCTTAATGGTGTTTTGCTGAACCACTGAATGGCATATGTTACAGTCCCTGAAACGTTCTACTTTCCCATTTTTCCGTTCGCTCACCGTTCGTTCAGCGTGTGTTCACCGTTCGCTCTTCGTTCACAGTATTGCGTTCACCATTCACCGTGCGCTCGCGTTCACCGTTCGCTCTTCGTTTCGTTTACTTTGCGTTCACCGTTCACTTATCGTTCAGTCTTCATTGTCATTCGGAACTCCGAAGTGAAAGGACCTATCTTTTTGATGGTAAGGATTTACATGTTTTTTAATTAAATAACTTAAATATCGTGTTTGAAGAATAATTATTTCATTGCAAAAATTATCTATGATATTTATATTTCTATTATTATAACTCAGCTGTTACTTATTTCATGAATTTTCCCTGGAAAATAATTAATACATTAAGTACCTACATGTATGTAGAACGATGCTAAAATATTAAATTCAAAAAAGGGCAATGTACAAATGCTTCACGCACGGCATCAATTTGATGTAATTTTAAAGAGGACAAATTATTAATGGATGTATAAAAATTAATCCAAGTCTTTTACAGGACAAGAATACATAAAAAAAAAATATTTCTACACGTATTTAAACTACCTGTAGGTTTGAAAATTATTAACAGTACTGCAAATATTCAGTTAATTAAATATCTTTAGAGCTAATTAAATTGATGGTGTGGTTTTAAATTTTAGAAAAGACCAACTGTTTAAAATAGTCTATTATTAGAGAAGAAAAATTCCTTCCTTCACCGTACCTAAACATATGTTTAAAAATATGTTTTTTACTATTTAGTATAATTAAGACCCCCCTCCCCCGGTGCCTTTTCTCCCGAATTAAAATTCTTACTGAGTTTTTTTCAGTATATTTTAATTAATATTTAATTTGTATTGTAACACAAGAAAATCAGTCTTAAAACCAACATCAAACAGTCATTAAACAATAGAATTTTAGTACAAACTTGTGCCGACAGTAGTATTTTAAATTGGCAGGGAATATGTTTCACATTCAATTTAAAACTTAATCCTTCCAAGTATATATTCGAATTATTTTTTTTTCTGCAGGAATGCAAAAATCAGATCTAGAAATGATTGGGAAAAACACGAAAAATTCTTGGAATACTAATTGACTCTTTGCCTTCGGCATGTTCGGTGAAACGCGATTTCCACACCTCCACTGTGTCGAATTATTTTGATTGACAGCACAAGCACGCTACTACAAATGTAGCACGGACTTCCTGTGAACTGTGTGAACTTGATGATGGAAAATAAAAGCCAATGATTACTGTCAAATGGATTTGTTAATCTAAAAAAAAAAATTACCTTTATTGCTTGGAATATTTAGGAAAAATAATTAGAATTTTTATTTGATACAACATATATCTGAGAATCGAGGGGGTTATCTCTCTCTCTTACTCTCTCTCTCTCTCTCTCTCTCTCTCTCTCTCTCTCGTACATTTCTCTGTTTAATAAAAACTATGACAACACATTACTTATTTAGTTTTGAAAATTTAATCTACACATGTATTACAAATAATTTGAATGCCTCTTTCTAACATACTGACCGAGTATAATCACGGCCGGGAAATGTCTACAGATACATGAAGAAGTTAGCTAAAATAATCGTCATAAAAGAATAAAAAGGCACATAAATATAGAATATTTTGCAGTAGAATTTAAATAAAATGAGAATTTTTATGCAGTATGATAACAGTCAATGTCAACAGATAATTGTGAATTTAAAAAAAAATCCGTTATTTTACTCAGAATCGCTTTGGCATGGAAATATATGTACGGTTGTTTCAACCCCGTACAATGTAATTAATTCATTTTATAAGTAGTTGTTTTATCTTCAGAAGTCCACATTATTTTATTAGTGAAAAGAATAAGCATAATTATTTACTATATAAGTAGATTACGTTTGACGACGATTAAAATCATGTTATTAAAATATCGATTTAAACATAAGTATGTGCAGAAAAAAAATGTTTTTATTTATTTATTTATCTATTTATCTATTGTTTATCTCAGTAGTAGTTTTATCTTCAAAAGTCCACATTATTTTATTAGTTAAAAGAATAAACATAATTATTTACTATAATATAAGATCAATTTTTTTTTAACTACACGCGGTAACAAATTCACGTTTGACGGCGATTAAAATCATGTTATTAAAGTATCGATTTAAACATACATATGTGTAGAATTTTTTTTATTATTCATTTTACTTATTTATTTATCTATTTATTTCTCTTTTGTTTATCTATTGTGTATTTATATTTATTTTTGACATTTGAATTTTAGAATAAAAGAATAATTTCAATACAAGGAAAAGACCGAAGGCATTCCGAATAAATCGTTCATCTTGCGTTCACCGTTCGTTCACCGTTCGTTCACCGTTCACTTTGTGCTCGCGTTCCCGCTCCGTTCGCGTTCTGCGTTCACTCACCATTCACACATAGTTCACCAAGTTGCGTTCACCGTTCGCACATCGTTCACTCACCGTTCGCTCTGCGTTCGTTCAACATTCGTTCAGCGTTCGTTCGTCGTTCAGGTGGGAAAGTAGAACATTTCAGGGACTGTATGTAATAGTTTGAGCCATGGATATCAGACTCAGTTAACAGAGCATTTGACTAGTGATGCAGGGGTCCAGGATTTGATTCCTGGTCAAGCTATGCATACATTTTCTACTCTTCTGCGGTGTTTTCCCTAAGAAGCGACAACCGGCCAAATTGACCTCTTCAATTGACAAAAATGCCACTTTGAAATAACAATTTGTTGTAAGGTCCACAGAGATTTTGTTCATAAACCTCATACCTTAGCCTGTTACAACTGATCTCTAACCCTTTCCTCTGAAATAAAAGGAAAACACTGTCATGTTGCAGATTTGATGCTGTTGACCACCTATCCTCTTTAGAGAACTGGACAGGCTTTCGTCTACATCCACTACATCTACATCCATGTAGGCAAAAGCCTGTCCACTTCTCTGAAGAGAATATTCAGACCACCCATCGATTTGTAGGTGTAATTCCTACCAGGGATTCATAAAACTTGGGTTGTGTCTCCGAGGGTGAAGACCATTTAAGGAGGGAGGAATGTAATGGTTTGGGCTGCCATTTTGTATATTGGCCTGCAAAGATATATTCAATCAAAAGGTAACTCAGTGGTTAGAGCTTCTGACACTCATGATGCAGGGTCCCATGTTCGATTCACAGTCCAGCCATACATTTAATCCTTTCCTGTTACAGTTATGTTGTTAAATCATATTCTGCAAACAGTTGAATTCCACTCTGGTTTAATATTCTTCACCGATTCAATCAGTGGCTGATTTAATGTTTGCAAACAAACCCTTGCATCTACCTCAAAGACAGTCCGGGGTTCATATTAAAAAAAAATGGTCCAATTACATTAGTCTAGAGTTATTCTGAGACAAAATTGTTTGATAAGCGTGCATTGAGCTCACCTCTTTACAGTAACTGTTTTGTTGACATGCAAGAGCCATTCTGAAACTGAAAGTGAAAGTATATTTTAATCAGTAACCAATGAAAATTGATCACGTTGCCGGTGAGAACTCTTTTGTGAAGAAGGTAAATAAAAGCTATATCTAATCGGAAACTCTTTCGATTTTTGCCGTGATTTGAAGATAACGCCAATGATTTCCGGTTAAAATGGAGTTCTACTCGTGTGTTGGGGTTTGGAATGCTATGAAAAAGGCGTTTATTTTCCTTTTCATGACAATTTTGATTGATAAAACATCGGGTATGCAATGTTTTAAGTCTATTTCCTACCTTTTCGCATGGAAAATGATTTTTTTAAACCTCGGTATATTATATTTTCCCCATTGAAAATAAGTATGTTTTGAAAACACACGTTCACCCTATACTCCCATTTCAGTTTGCTTTTGAAGTGTTAGTAAGAAAATCAAACACTACTTTGCTGAATTTATTCATTAATTATACAAATGGATTGCTCAACTTTGATTCATGAACTGATAATAAATGATTTACATGTATGTTTAACAGGTCCAGGAAAATCACTATATTTAGCTATATAGCTAAATCTACCTATATAGCTTTATTTACCTATATAATATAGCTTTATTTAGCTATTTTGAAATAAGTATCTATTTTATGAAAAGTTGCATAATGAGGCAATATTACTTTTCAACTTTGAAATGTACTGAAAACAATTCATCAAAAATCCACTTATAAAAATGTTTCTCCTTTTGTGCAATTGCAATCAAAGATCTAAAAGTTTTAGGGCCATGTATAACAGTTAATCTGTGAGTAAGCACCTACTTTAACAAAGAAAAGCAGTTTTGATCAACAAGATAATTGATTGGTAATAACTGAGCACAATGCAAGGCAATCACACTTAGTCATGCCTCATCGCACTTCCAGCTATCCAAACAATAGAGATGCATTTTTTGGTTAAAAAGTGTTTAAAAAGAGGCAATGTTTTTACTATCTATGCCCTAAGTTATTTTTATCAAAACTTTTAAAAAAAATATCATCCATAATTTACATGCGACTTTTTGTCTGCTTTTCATAAAACAGAAGCTTATTCCAAAATAGCTAAATAAAGCTATATTATATAGGTAAATAAAGCTATATGGGTAAATTAAGCTATATAGCTAAATATAGTGATTTTCCTGGACCTGTTTAAATAGGTTTTTCACTTTATCATGTTTATTGATTTAATTGCCTAATATCCAGTGGTATTCTATAGAAGATACCCTGCTTTTGGACCTACATCTGATTTTATCTTTATGTAGGGCGATTTGATTATGAGTATGTTACATGTGGATCTACCTTGAAGCTGAAAAACAACTACCACGGGGTCCGGTTACATTCACATGATGTGAAGTATGGATCAGGAAGTGGACAGCAGGTTTATTTCGCACCTGATTTTTAATAATTTGATAACATAATACCAGACCTGCTTAACCTTATGCTTTTTGGACATTTCTTCTGTGCTTACACGCATACATATTAACTCTACCGATTTAGGCAAAAGTCTACTGCTTTTTTACACGATCTCCAGTGTACTGCATTTATTCATCAATCTACCATTTTTTTTACAAAGCCATGTTTTCTTCAAAAGGCTTTAAGTAAGCAGCTGATCAAAGTTATAAGCATGAAAAATTTATATAAGTATATTTGTAAAATTTATGTCAAACTTTTTTGACTACTTAATTGCAATATATATGAGTTTAATTACTGTAATGGTTATTTAAGACAATATTTACAAATATATCTTCTTAAATCCATGTGTAAAACAGTGCATGCAATGCTACCTCTTTTTAGATCTGAATCACCCTCTGTTTAATCATGTCTTGCCTTTCCATCATAAAAAAGAATTGTTTATAGCTCACCTGAGGCGAGGGTTCAAGTTAGCTTCTCTGATCACATTTTGATAGGTATTCGTCTTTCTGTATACTTTTACATTTTCAACTTCTTCTCAAAATCCACTGGACCATAATCAACCAAACTAGAAACAAACTATCTTTAATTAAGTACAGGATTCAATTTTGTTCAGATGAAGGGCCATATCCAATTTTGAATTAGTTGAAAATAAATGGCATCCTTTAACATGTTTAAAAACTTTTTTTTTTAAACTCCAAGGAATTTGCATACTGCAGATACAAGTATATATAAGTAGTTTGCAAAGAAAAAAAATCATTTCAAAAAAGTTTTCTTATCACATTGCAAGATATGCACTGGAAAGGTTTATAGCAGGTCTGTAATATTTTTATAATTTCTTAATAGAAAAGTTTGTATGTTGTCATTATTGAGATTTTTTGTATGGAGTAATATATCCCTGTTTGATTTCAGTCTGTGACAGCAGTTGACTCTACAGATGACAATAACAGCTACTGGCAAATCAGGGCCAAAACTGGAACAGAATGCACAAGAGGGTAAGACCATTAAAAGAAGAATACTGACATAATAATTAATATACATGCATATGTAAATCATGAGTCTCATGAACAAGAGTCTTTCTTTTTTGAAGTATTTATGAAACATTAAATCACATGTCAAGAATTTATGTTTTTCAGAAATCCGATTAAGTGTGGACAGACCGTTCGACTTCTTCACGTAACGACGCGGAGGAATCTTCACAGCCATCATTTCCAGTCTCCTCTGTCAAGGAACCTGGAAGTCAGTGCTTTTGGGGAAGAAGGAGAAGGGGATGAAGGTAGTTATCTCCCAAAATGAGGCTATGGCCCAAAAATAATCACGGGAAAAAGATTAAGTCTGTTTGCTGCAATTTCTTAAAATGAGACAATAACCAAGAAATATTTATTGGGGGGAAATAATCAGCCTGTATGCTTCAAATTTTTACACAATTAATTTTGATTAAAAATACAACAAAGGATCTTGTTTTATAAAATTTTAGTCAATACTGTGAAATTGATTTTTTTTTTCATGATTTTGAAAAACAAATCTCAATACTAGAACAAAATCCTCAAGTCCAGATTTAAGGCATGCTGAGTTGGAAATGTTTTTAATATGTTGTCAAAAATTTAAGACTATTTTTATTTAAATTATAATTTTTCACTCTTCAGCAACAATTTTTTAATACCTGCAGTAGTTGATAGCAATTATAACAACAGAAGTGCCCATAGAAAATCTTAATTAAATAGGGCCTTCCGTTTAAATCATTTTCTGTATATCCCATCTCACTTTGCCCAGAGGCATTTGTACATGTTGTAAAATGATGGTTTTCTATTTGACAGGGGATCACTGGGTTGTTACCTGTTCAGGAAAATACTGGAGTAGAAACGAAAAAATAAGAATTAAAAATGTAGTCACAGAAAAGTAAGTGAGAGATTTTATCTTCGAGTATACTTTATTCCGAGTACTGTTTTCATAACTAAAATATTGTGCTTGATGATAGTTGATTCATTTACAGTATATTTCTCTATTTATTTACATTTATGAGGTTGTTCAGAAAGTACACAACTTCTATTATTACATCTTTTACTTCAAGTTGTATGATATGACTGTTGTCATGAGAAAAAGGCCCTTATCTTTTGAAGTCACAATGCTCATTTAAACATAACATTTTACTGCAGAGTTACGTGAAGTTGTACTCAGTACAGACCAGTTTTGCTTGTTTAAGAACACTTTCAGAAGAATAGTAATCATAACATGCACATACATTTATATTGTTTTGTTTCTGAGAAAAGTGTACTGTTAACCAGTTTTTACTGATACGCATGATAGAATGAGGTCAAATGTATACAATATTTTTTAGTTACCTACATGTTGCTGGGGACACCTTTGGTCGACCAATTCATGGACAGAGAGAGGTCAGTGGGTATCCCTCACCCTCGGAAATGAACTACTGGCAGGCAGCAGAGGGGATCTTTATCAAACCCTCAGACCCCCCTCAAGGGGTGAAAGATCCTCATGATGAATTGTGATAAAAATCTACGTCATAGATCTTAAAGTGCAAAAAATTTCTTCTGAATGTTCTGTTTTGTGTGTTATGAAATGAAAGATAATTTAAACATAATTTAGATGTTATGTGAAAAAGGTTATGTGTGTACATGTATTATTCATTTCATGAACTCATATTGCTTTTTGTTACGTTATCCATTGATGTAGTGGCCATTAAAACATGGCTGCATCCAGCTGTGTTTTGTTTGGCTGTCTCTTGTCAATCTTTTAAATCTCTTTGACTCTTTCCATATTTTTAACAGATTACACATATATATGTACATGTATGGTTTACCAACATTCTACATTCTTATAATTCTTCTTCATATATATTTTTGTTTAAAAGTGTATCTATGTGCATTTAGAAGTAGAATCTGATGTTTCTTCACTTTGATACTCATTATTTTTGTAATTGGTGTTACATTACAATTGTAAGAATAACTTATTTGGACTTTCTTGATAATTTGCATATTGAATAGGTCAGGTTTACTCCCCTAGCATTTTCTTTTTGAGTGTATGATCTTTATATGATATTGATGGAAGAACAAACTCATGAGATATCAGTTAAGTATTTGTGTCATGGATATCAGACTTCTACATGTATTTCACTGAAATTTGAAATTTGATTACTGAATAATTATTTTAAAAGAGACAAACTGTAGTGATTTTATTTATAGATGAGTTGGGTCCAAAGACTGCGTGAATTGAGACTTGTTTTGTTCATTGTTATTATTGATATGCAGATCTCTTGATCCAGTGAATTGTACAATTATATATATATATATATATACCTGTATGTGAACTCCACAACTTTGCATTTTCTCTGATATTGCCTTTAAACCTTAAGGTAAAATATTGCAGACTGTACTGTCAAAAATAGTATGTTTGCAATCTTTTAATTTAGAAGATAAATCTTTTTCATCAGTTAAAAGAACACAAAATTGCAATGTGCAGCAAAACAAAACAAAAAAAATTTACATTTACATCAAAGTATTCCTTACACCCTGTGGCTGTAAGATATATTGTGAACTAAAATGGATATAACAAATTAAAATCGACCATCTCCAGCACTTTGTTATAAGTGTGTTTTATTGTGGAATAAATCCTCATTGGCTGGATTGTTACCTCAATGTATTAGTTGTGTAAAACATGTATAAATAGCAGTTTTTCTCTGTAGCCTAAATTTTGAGACTTATTTCAAATCTTTAAATCAACTGTATGAAATTCATATCACAGATGTAAAAATCAGGCTTTGGCTTATTTAAAGACTTTTTTTTTACTAATTCGATTCAAAATGTCTGACTGTTCTGAAATGTAATTTAGCAATGTTTGCATCTATTTTCTGTATTTAGAACAAGACTCTGAAGAAAAAAATAAAGAGTGGGAAATGTTTTGTAAATTATTTCTGACAATCCTCATCCTAGATATACAATTACTTTTAACGCTCAAAGGGCTTTTAATGGAATTTGGTGGAGTTATAATTCCTTACAAAACAACTCAAGGTAAAAAAAAAAAAATAGAGATATTCCTAAGGAAGTTTATTTTTTTAACACACATAAGGTAAATTTATAATGAAGAAAAAGTTGAAATTCATTTTAATGGCATGTTATAATCAGTACAAGGACCTTTTACTTTATATCTTTGTTTATACATTTACATGTAGGTCCATGATAATAAGAAATAGTCAAAATGTAGAAAAAGAATCTGTGGATGTTAAAAATCTTAAGACTTTCTATTCTGCTTTCATTAGCAATGTTCATTTAATTAGGAGTATGTATCAGGGATGTATAATATAGTCACCAGTCAGTATGGGGGACAGCCACTGCTTTCTAGCTATCATGTTATTTATGTACACTCCCTCTGCATGAGTCTGAAGGGGATGAATGCATGCAGAGACTGAAAACACAGTAAATGTTGAGTTTTGTGAAATAACTAACTATTATAGTCAGGTTATTTGGTGGGTTTGGATGGGTGTGTCATGACTTTGTTGACTTATACAATATAAACACTGTAATCCCCTTTTGATTTTAGATACATGTATATAATTTTATTTTGGCCCTTTTCACCCTCGTCAGAAGTGGGTGAATTTAAAATGGCGAATTCTAAGTAAACGGTATAATATCGTAAACAAAAATCTTTCTGGGCGAATTTAAAATGGGGCAAACTTGTTTCCAAATGTGAAAGGGTGATTTCAAATGATATGGGGCGAAAATAACCCTGTATACAGTGGGTTTTCGCATCTCGACTAGATGAAATACTTCATTTGAACAATTATAATTACAAAGTTGTAGGCTTTTACATGGTTGTAATGTTTATAAGCACACGTGAGTTAAAGGCTTAAATGAGATTTTCTGATCAAAATTTGTCCCTTAATGTCAGTGTTGTTGTTGTTAGTGTTAACTTTTCGCATTTTCATTTTCTTCTCCAAAACCATTGAGTGCGCCATTTTCAACTGATCTTGGCACCAAGTTATCCTTGGGTAAAGGAGATTCAAATTTGTTGAAATGAAGGACCCCTCTTTCAAGGGGAGATAATTTAATGGTGAAAATTAGCCCCTTCAAGGTAACCGCGGTACTACACTTTTACAGGGCAGTTTTTGTTGACAGATAATGAAATGACTTATCTTTGACAATTACTTTTACATCATATTTCACCAAACTATATCATTTTGCCCTGCAAAACAGCAGTACCGCAGTTACCGTGAAACGGTCTATTGGATGGTACTGTCTATTCAAATTAAGTTATTCTTCTCAAGAACCAAGTTAGCCATAATAAGACTTCAGTTGATAGACTTAAATTTTGTATAAATCATGACTCCCGGGGGAAAGGTGGGGCAACTAGGCTGCCAAAGTTTTACAGAGGAAAAATCTTAATTCAAAATTCTAAATTTTCAAGAACAGCAAAATATAGTAATATTTACATTAAATCATCCCAAGGTAGTATAGATTCAAGTGTATTCAAATTGCGAAGCCTTGTGGTTGGATGGGGGCCCCAATATTACAAAGTCTGATAGGGTTGGGTAGGGGTTCTAATATTACAAGGGTTGGGTGGGCCCCTAATATTACAAAGTCTGATAGGAATATCTTGGTCATAGTAATTCAGGTGAGCTTTGAGGTCAATGGGCCTCTTTTTTCAAAAATTTAGTATCCAATATTTTCTTAAAAATTATGTATATACTTTTATATTTGGATATAAGCTTGGCATAACAAGTAATTAGATCTAGAGCCTTGTGCCATACAGGAGAATTGTGTTTTATAACGACTGTTTCCCCCTTTTCGGCGCCCCATAAATATATGTGACGTCACGCATAAGCCGCCATGTTGGTGTTGCACATTGAGGTGAAAAAAGTCGTCACTTGCGGTGTCTCGCAAAACAATCCTTGAATCTGGTCGTTACAGAAAAGGCAGGCACAGCCACTGGTACATTCAATGTGTAACAACGTACTGGTATGTACGATTTTATTATATTTAAATTATAGAATTACTAATATTGTTCGGGAGAGGAAATAAATCTGTTTCACAAGGTTCAGTGAGTTCACATTCCAATATTGGGACACGATTTTGGTTTTTAACACATCTTTGCTCTTGTTTTGAAAGTCTATATACTTACTGATTTAGTGACCGGTAAGAAATATTGTATTAAATTTATATATTTAGTAATTTTCTTCATGTATAACTGACGCAAACAAAGACAAACTTGTGTAATATTCTCCATGATTGGCAGTGAATTTCATTTACAAAAGAAAGGACTGCATTGTTTGATGTATGAAATTTTCCCGGCGAAAAGGAAATAGAGCTTTTAAAAATAAAGAAGATAATAATACTTGACAATATACTGTCTGTTAGCTTAATATTATCTCAACCATGTTATAATGGGTGAATAATATTATGTACAATGAAAGTTATCTCCCTTTAACCCCCCCCCCCCCATCCTCCAGGTCCTGCATTCTTTACTATGACTCTCTTTCAGCTTTTCTTTTCTGTAATATTTTATTTCATCACACATGTAATCACCTCATGACATGTATAACTGTAAGCTTTAGAGTAAGGCCTAAGATAGGGTCAGATTTAACTCATTTTATTAACATCTTAAATTGTTGATAGATATCATGTTCCAACATCAGGTCCAGCACAATGTCTTGATTAAGCTATATAGCTTTAAAAAGCTATATAGCTTTATTAAGCTATTTAAAATAGCTTAATAAAGCTATTTATATGCAGTTTTTAACAAAAACGTTTTTAGTGAGAAATAAACAAAAAGTCGCAAGTATTTGACTATCCATATATGTACTTTGGGCTATCAAAAAAACAACCTAAATCACCTAGAAAACCTAGAAAGTTCTAACATTGCTGTTGTTGAATACTTTTAAGCAAAAGATGATTTTCCATTGTTTGAGTAACTGTACTAGGGGAAAGTGTCCTATTGAGTGCGGTGAGGCGTGGATAAGTATGATTGCTTCTCATTGTGTTGAACTGTTACCAATCAATTATCCTGTTGGCCAAAACTGACCTCCTTTATAATTTCATTCAAGAAATAACTGTGTGGTCACTCATCAATAGCCCCCAAACTTTGAAAAATTTGAGTACAAAGTCTCTCAAGGAGACACAATTTGGTGAGTGATTTTTACATGCATTGTATTCAGAAGAGTTCAAAGTTTAATATTTCCACTGCACCAAGGTGCGACTTTTTGCACATGCTGAAAAAATAACACATTTGAAATTTTTTTTTGATAAAATAGCTTAATTAAGCTATTCCGAATAGCTTAATAAAGCTATATAGCTAAATCAAGCTATATAGCTTAATCAAGACATTGTGCCGGACCTGAACATTGCACTTGACAATCTAGATTGAAGGTAGTTTAACTTTGACTTTGATGAAAATAGAATGGTCTCCTTTCAAATAAAAAAAAACTGAAAATCACAACTGCCTGTACATGTATTTTTAATTAGTAAGTGGAGTCGGTGTCAGATAAGTGATGTGTTTTCAGTTCTCTCTGTTTATACAATATGTACAATGAATGAGTTGAAGAGTTGACAGGCATATCTTGATTACAATTCAATTTAGCTATAATGACAGGGAAGTGAATCCCCTATAGAAATATGCCAGAGTTCAGGATCTCATATCATCAAGACATAATATGAGAGGATATCATAGTGATACTCTGTATTTTGTGTGCGTAGTATTTGACCTTATTTTTACAGCATTCTCTGTGTTTATACAGGCTTAAAAATAAATTACTTTTCATGACATACTCACAATTACTTTCACTCTGAATTTTCAATTTTCTCCCAGAAACTTAAAAGCAACGTGGATTTTATTTGGCCATGATAAAAATAATTTCCCGATTATTTATCCCCACTTTTATTTTTTCTTCATCCTGATTTGATCAGGTCAGCATTTGTCCTCAATCCTGCCAATGTCTGCATGTGTTTGACAGTGGACATATGGATTGTTCAAGAATGCAATGAGGATTCAGAGCCCCCTTTAGTTTGATATTTGCTCATCTCTCCAAATGTCCATGATATTTCCAAATTTTCCAATGAAAGTGCGAATATTTTTATCAGAGGTTAAATAAATTTCTGTGGATGACCAGAAACATTCTAATAATAAAGAACAGGGTCAGTGTAAAATGATGGGGTGATGTTTACCTGTGAAACTTGATTATCTAATGTTTTCTTGTTTGATGCTCGTGATGCACTTAAAACAAGTCCGACCCAGTTCTCCTGATTCCTTCAGCTGCCCACCTTGTGATGAGGGTGTATTTCATTTCACCTGGTACTCTCTTGTACAAAGTCAAATATCACGAAGGTCACAGCTCTTCTCATTGAAGGTAAACAATGCGGAACATTGATAGCTGTCTAGGTGTACATATAGGGATGATATATATTGGAATGGTTTGTTTTCAGATTGGGTGTGTCCGTTTTCTCAAGCAAAGCTTGATTGTGACATTCTCAATTGTCAGCTGATTAAAACATCTAATTCAATAGGAACAATAAATGTAAATCTTATTAAAATTTTTGACCAAAAAAGAAGAAAGAGACATGCTGTTTATACATGACTGTGTCCTACTGATGACTTACATCTACACAGTACCTGTGACTGTGTGTTATGTACCGGTATGTGTGGACTGAGATGTTCTGAGATGGCTGTGATGAAGACTGGTAGTCATGGTTAACCAAACTGTCACCATAAGGCATAAGGAAGTTAAGTAGGTCTAGGGAGAGAGTTTGTGAAAGATCATGTGAATTAATTACTCTCGCTACTTCAGACTTTGCCAGCTGTATACTGTGTGTCCCACTAGCACATTTACATAGAATATAAATGGTGCAATGATTTGATATAATTTACTGTACAGTTATTTCTAAAGTTGCAGTTCATATAAATATCACATAACATATTCTGGACAATTGGTCAAAGCTGTTGAGAATTAGATCAAGTATTATTCATTAAATGAACCCAATTCTGGTAATGGTAGAGGCAGTTCATGAAGATTGACTTTCCCAGTAGTGAAACTGAATGGATTTCCTTTTGCTATTAATAGTTAGGATATTTGGAATAAATGTCCTGATAAAGTATAAGATAAAATCCAGTTTGACAATAGAGAGGTTTCAGAACATTTAAGTATGAAATCCCAGTGGTGTTACATTGTTCTAAGTGCTATTAAGGAAAGTCCTGCTGAATTGGCTGCCTTTTCTGATGGTTATTATTCAGTAAATATGATGACATTTAGTGTGGCTGTTAAGATAGAAGGATACTAGTGTTGTCACGATGATCGATTTATAATCGATGATCGGTCGGAAAGCTGTCGATTTTAGACAATCGATTGGAGATTTTAAAAATCGATTAATCGGTATATTTCAGCACATATCTTTCTTACAGTTTTCTCACTTTTATTTCAAGAACAGGCTCTTGTTATCAAAATATATATCTTTCAAGAGTTGTCCTTTACTATTTTAAAATACATGTACTTAAAATCTGTTTAAAATAAATCAAAAGATAATGATATTTGTATTTCTAAACTGAAGAAACTAAACTACTTGTTTAAATAAAATATATTAATTTTCAGTACTAGTATTTGGGGCAATTAACCTGTCACTTCATGCGGAATCACAAGGAATTTGCAATATTAAATGTCTTATAACAGTTTAAAAAATTAATTCCATATACATTTTAGATGATCATGTAAATTAAAACCTGATCTGTCAATGCTTACTTTTCCCAGACCAAGTAATTCCTAATCATGCAAAAATCTGTATTACTGAAATCGTTAATCAAACTGCATATATACTGTTTTTAGAATTCAGTACAATACCTTTACTTACATTATTTAACAATAAAATTCTAATTTTTATAAAATCTAATGCCTATTTTATACAAAGGGTTACATTTTATTGTGTGATCAGTCGGTGTTGTTACCGATTAATCGATTCTGAGTTTCAACCGATTTGACAACACTAAAGGATACACTTCTTACAATCTGTTATACATGTATCTTCTGGATCAGATGAAAGACAAAATACAACTTAAATGAGTCTCCGATGTTGAGAGTAAGATAAATACACCTACGTGTTTGTGAGTGACCCTTCACTAGAAGCGTTATAAGCAGGATAGCGAAGTAGCACACGCTTCATTCATGATTTGAAAGTTCATTGTATTGAAAATTCTAAGTATGCAGAGTTTAAATACCAGACCTGTAGAGACCGAAAAGATTAAAAGGCTGTGTAGTGGTGATTTAAATCAGTCAGGTGGTGGTCTGGGAAAACTTGCTGCAGTGTAAATTAGATAGAGACAAATAATAATTCTGAATACGGCTATATGTAAGTATTGTTGAATATTAAGGAGTGTTGTGTTTTGATGTGATATGATTGGAGATGTAATTTATTATATGTTAGGAGCTCTGTTGGACTGAGAGCTGTTACATGTATTATATCAGCTGGATGTGGGCCACAAGTGTGACTTCTCCCAGTATTCCTTATTGTGACTGACAATGCACTATAAACATGATATTTGTTGTTTGTGAGCAGGGTAACAAATCTGCATTCCTTCTTCATAATTGTTTACATCTGCCATTGGTTGGAGCTTCAATTCTATTGTTTGCACAGACATAGGGTGATATTGTGCTGGGTTATTGTACATGCAAAGCTGCAGAGTGAGATTTGATTGGGATTCTCTTTCAGGTGAGAAGTCTGTAGGAGAGTCTTGATTTACAGGGCGTAAATGTGAGTCAGGATTTACGGTGAACATGTATAAATGGGATTTTCATTAACAGTTACCCCACTGACAAGAAGGAAGTTAGCAGCAAAATAATAACACTCTGTTGAGCTGTCAGTGTAGTGTATTTTGTTTTTACTTCAAATATCAAGGTTAACTGACTTACACAGGGACTAGAGGGAGTGTACAGTGTTCCATGCTTGGCTAGTTAGTTAGTAGAAGTAGGTTGATGTAAATAGATGTGTATTTAGTATTCAGATGTGTCAGCTAGTAGCTTTCTGGGCTATTACATACATGATGGCTGAGTGATTAGCCTGAGTTGTGAAGAGGTTTGTGAGTGACATCTTGTTATAAAAACAGTTTGTGCGATGTTTTGACTTGTTCATTGAGGTCATGAGACAGTAGGCACTTGTTCAAATGAGTAATTTGTTGTTTGTTTGACATGACCTGAATATTCAGTGGACATTAGTGCACAGAAACTAAAAAATAAAGGTAAAAATGCTTAGTCAATCGGTGAAATTTCAATGTGAAGCAAATCAGATGAACACATAAACCATGTTTTCAGGGAAACTATACTTAAAATGCACTGTTTAACTTAAGGCATTTGGAATTAGAATTTAAAATATTCAGATGCCTCTTCATGTTAAATTGTCATAATTGTGCATGCCTTGTCATTCATAAAGGTTGTAAAAATTTGGAAGTAGTCTGAAAATAGATTAAATGAACACATCATTAAGGCTAAATATAGTCCTAAATGTCACACCTGCGTTAAATAAGAAAGTATGTTTTTGCAATAAAGTTTTTAACTTTGTCTGTTTTTTTACCTAAGATTAGGAAGTTTTAGACTAATTTTGAATGACAACAGATTTTTCCAATGGTCAAAGCAGAATGAGTTGCTGAATGTTGTAGTTTCAGTTAGTTATCAGCTGGTTGTGTAGAATTGGGTGGTAATGTTCCCAGAGACTAGGGAGAGGCTCACTGCATATCTCTCTCTGTTTTGGTTTTAATCTGGAGAAGTTATGATGTGCCAATCTGTTCTCGAATTTTCACTTTATTTGTAGTGTGAAAAGTTCTGTAATAAAAGCATATTTTATTTTGGATTGACTACTAATAAAAGCATGCAATATTTATAGTCTGGTTTTATGATTATAGTATAATTGTGTTTCAGCACTGTTCACAGCTTTCAAATTATTTTATTTTTTGCTATGTGCAGTACTTCCTTGTTTTGGCCAAATTAGATCTAGATAAACAAGCTGTGTACTTAAACAAGCAGCTATTGTATTCATTGAAGAAGACACTCTGCCTGAATCTTGGGAAGTGGGAAATGTTTTCAAGGAAATATTTGTGTGTTTTCAGTTGATGAGAGACCCACGAGGACTGGAACAAGTGAGGGGCAGCTGGGTGAGACCATTTGTCCTATGTCCATCTCTACTGACCGACTGCAGCACTCAGACTGAGGTAGGTAGTATAGGTCTAAAACCACAAACATTTGTCCTAAGTCCATCTCTACTGACTGACTGCAGCACTCAAACTGAGGTAGACAGCATAGGTCTAGAATCACAAACATTTGTCCTATGTCCATCTGTACTGACTGACTGAGGTAGACAGCATAGGTCTAGAATCACAAACATTTGTCCTATGTCCATCTCTTCTGACCGACTGCAGCACTCAAACTGAGGAAGACAGCGTAGGTCTAGAACCACAAACATTTGTCCTAAGTCCATCTCTACTGACTGACTGCAGCACTCAGACTGAGGTAGGTAGTATAGGTCTAGAACCACAAACATTTGTCCTAAGTCCATCTCTACTGACTGACTGCAGCACTCAGACTGAGGTAGGTAGTATAGGTCTAAAACCACAAACATTTGTCCTATGTCCATCTCTACTGACCGACTGCAGCACTCAGACTGAGGTAGGTAGTATAGGTCTAGAACCACAAACATTTGTCCTATGTCCATCTCTACTGACTGACTGCAGCACTCAGACTGAGGTAGGTAGTATAGGTCTAAAACCACAAACATTTGTCCTATGTCCATCTCTACTGACTGACTGCAGCACTCAGACTGAGGTAGGTAGTATAGGTCTAGAACCACAAACATTTGTCCTAAGTCCATCTCTACTGACTGACTGCAGCACTCAAACTAGGAAGACAGCATAGGTCTAGAACCACAAACATTTGTCCCATGTCCTATCTGTACTGACCGACTGCAGCACTCAGACTGAGGTAGGTAGTATAGGTCTAGAACCACAAACATTTGTCCCATGTCCATCTGTACTGACCGACTGCAGCACTCAGACTGAGGTAGGTAGTATAGGTCTAGAACCACAAACATTTGTCCTATGTCCATCTCTACTGACTGACTGCAGCACTCAAACTAGGAAGACAGCATAGGTCTAGAGCCACAGACATTTGTCAGACTGAGGTAGGCAGTGTAGGTCTAGAATCATAAACTCCAAAATTCTAATTAACCATCCATCTATTACTTTATCTGTAGCAAGTGAAGTTATGAAACAGTAATGTAAACATCCTGAGTTTTGAACATTTTTAGCTTCTTCTCTGCAACCACTGAACCAATTTCAACCAAATTTGGTATACAGCATCCATGGGTGAAGGGGAACAAAAATTGTGAATTTCATGGTCCCTGCCCCCCTGGGGCCTGAGGAGTGGGGCCAAAACCACTAAAATTAGTGCAATCTTTAAAAATCTTCTTCTTTACTCCTGGATATCAAGCAGTCAAACTGTTAGCATGAATGTAATGACCATTGAGTCCTCTACTAAAATTGTGAAATTCATGGCCCCAGGGTCAGGGGTTCTAGTGCTAGTGCGGGGCTCTATTGATTATATAGTGAAAATGCATTATTTCTTTAAAAATCTTCTTCTCTGCTCCTTGGTATTAAATAAACTAACTAAGTGCATAGTTATGATGAGGAACAATGCCTTTTTCAAAATTGTGAATTTCATGGCCCCAGGGTCAGGGGTTCTGGTGTTAGGATGGGGCTCTATTGATTATATGGAGAAAATGCAGAATTTCTTTAAAAATCTTCTTCTCTGCTCCTGGTTATTAAATAAACTAACTAAGTGCATAGTTATGATGAGGAACAATGCCTTTTTCAAAATTGTGAATTTCATGGCCCCAGGGTCAGGGGTTCTGGTGTTAGGGTGGGGCTCTATTGATTATATGGAGAAAATGCAGAATTTGTTTGAAAATCTTCTTCTCTGCTGCTAGGTATTCAACAACCTTACTAAGTATATAGTTATAATGAGCAAGAATGCCTCTTCCAAAATTTTGAATTTTATAGCCCCAGGGTCAGGGGTTCTGGTGTTAGGGTGGGGCTCTATTGATTATATGGAGAAAATGCAGAATTTGTTTGAAAATCTTCTTCTCTGCTGCTGGGTATTCAATGAATTAACTAAGTATACAGTTATGATGATCAAGAATGCTTCTTCCAAAATTGTGAATTTCATGGCCCCAGGATCAGGGGTTCTGGTGTTAGGGTGGGGCTTTATTGATTATATAGTGAAAATACATTAATTCTCTGAAAGTCTTCTCTGCTCATGAGTATTAAGAGGCTATCCACCGAAAAACCAGGCAATGGGCGGCACATCGCATGTCATGGATTTTAATTATTTTTTGCATGTAGACTTATTAAAGCAAGTGTTTCAACATGACAACATCAAGAAATTTTATAGTGCTCCTCTAGTCCTAGTTTTGGTAAATGCTTAATTTTAAGTGCAAAAAGGTCAACATGAGGGTAAAAAAAATACTACATTTTTATTTTGTTTTATATGTAACAGATACTCCAGAGGTGGATGTGCCGATGAATATTATTTATAGAATAGACTTTTATCTTTTATTTTATGAATGAATAAGACTTCAATTTATACTTCTTTAGAAAAAATTATCTGGTCCAAATTTGAGTTTAACAAGTAAAAGTTTATAAATTCAGTATCCAATTTTAATTACGTTATAAAACCCAATACAATACAAGGACACATTTCTTTACTTATGCTTTTATGAATACAAAGTACAAACTTTTGGGTCATTCAATAAAATTATTGGGAAAAGGTATTTTGAAAGAAATAAAAGAAGTCAAATTTACTTATTTTTTATAGTTTTCACAAATGAAACCGATCCCGACCGGAATTGTATAAAGAAGAAAATACTAAGATAGTAAAGTCAAATTTGGCTCTTTTGTTGTAACATGATTAAGAAATTACTTGATTTATTTTTTAACATATTATATAGGTGGCAGGTGCCTTTAGTTTGAAAAATTTATTAATTTTGCATTATTTTCGACATTTTTATTTCAATCGTCCCGTAAATTTTGAAAAAATTCCTAAATTTGGCTCTTCATGTTAATTTCTCAGAAAAAAATGCTAGTCTGTTATTTCTTTTCAGTCAGTTTACTGTTTTTAAATGAGTGTAACCATAGATTCAAATGTATATATTATTTAAATTACCAATGTCTTTTTACTTACATGAAGATTACATGTAAAACATCTAATCTGATTGATTTCTTAATCGAAACTAGGGATTTTAAAAAAAAATAATTTTTGCATGCATTATGCAACAACCAGAGCAGACAACTTTCTAGCTTCATTATTCATCTCATTTCCAAGTAAAATTTCTTTTTTATTTGTCTCAGGAATTAAACAGTAAATTCTATCAGTAGCGAAATTAAAATTGCCTAAATGCAAGAAATATTTTTATGTGTACAGTCTCTACTTTATCCAAGTTTTTTCTTACCTGTCATCTGTAAAGCCTTTTCATCTTTTACAAAATTTGATTTTATATAAATAAAAAAATAAGTTCTTTCATGTAAATTATAAGTATTCAAGAGCCGATAAATCGCAAGCAAGAAGCGCGGAAGGGGGGGGGGGGGTATGGGGTCATGGCATAATTATTTTTTTTAAAATGGTGACATGAACGTGAAAACATTTTAGTATTGGTCAACATAGTCACAGGTTTATACTCCATATTAAAGATGAGCGTGTGATTGTTTCAATCGCCGAATAAAAATTAAGAAATAAAATTTAAAAAAAAAATGTTTCACTAAACCACCTTCCGTTATAGTGCCAAATTATAGTCGGGAGTTCAGCAGTAATATTTTTATAACTTATTTTTCAGGTTTTTTTTCATTTTTAATCGTACTGTAGATCATTTATTTTGATTTCATTGCATAGATAAATGTATTTAATTTAAGTTTTAGTTTTTACATCTACGAACTTCGTTGAATTAAATGTTGCGTAAATCTAAAACATTCATCATTGATTCCCAAATTTATAAGAAATGTTCTGAATCATTTTAAAAACTTCATTAATTATTTTAACGTATATCCTGGTAAATCAATTTTAAAAAATTAGTTCTCGGTCATGTATAAAATTACTTATCAAAACGTCATCTTGCCGAGACGCCGCCCGTGTACATGTACTGTGTAAAATACATTTTGATATTAAAATATTATTTAACATTTAGTATAATGCACTCTGAAGAGTATTTAACAGAAAAAGAGAAATCATTTTTAAAAAAATATTTTTCTTTACACTTTACGCAAAGAATTTACAAACTTGTCTGGAAAATTTGTAACTATTTCATTGTGACGCAATATTATGACGTCACTGATACATCAATGGAAACGTGGATTTAACCTGAATCTTATAGCCAATTTTAATCTAAATATTATGTTTGGAGGCGAAAATGAATTATATTTTGAAAATAAATTATTTATTTTGTGTTTAATAATTTTCTTTAGTGTATCGATTCTAAATATTTCACTAGGATTCCGATTAAAATGTGTTTAGCAGATTTACTGATGCCACGGGAGATAACTCTTGCATCGCAAATTTTCATAAAAACGTCTATATATTTTGCCAGAAAACTTCTATTAAAAGTGTTTTTCCCAATGATTTTATTTGTTTAACAAAAAGATGAAATATTTCAAGATTTATTTCAGTGTGAATTATAGTCCTGTTAAAATTGTATTGGAAATTACAGTTCTTTGTTTCTGACCTACTTTCAATGGTTTATATAGGGGAAGTCAAAAACACAAAACACACGGATATTTTAATGAATAAGCAATTTTTAAATAAATCTTCAATTACATTATTCTTTTTGGACTACATTGATATTGTTTTTCATAAAATATCAAATATTCCTCACATTCGATGTGCCGCCTATTAATACAATACTGCCTAGTTTTTCGGTGGACTGCCTCTTAAATAAAGTAACTAAGTATATAGTTATGATGAGCAAGAATGCTTCTTCCAAAATTGTGAATTTTTATGGCCCCAGGGTCAGGGGTTCTGGTGTTAGGGCGGGGCTCAATTGATTATATAGTGAAAATACATTATTTCTTTAAAAATCTTCTTCTCTGTTCCTGGGTATTAGATAAACTAACTAAGTACATAGTTATGATGTGGAAGAAAACCTTTGTGAATTTTATGCCCGCAGGGTCAGGGATTCTGTGGTTAGGGCAGGGCTCTATTAGTTATATAGAGAAAATGCAGAAATTGTTTGAAAATCTTCTCTGCTCCTGGGTATTAACCAGATGAACTACCTATATATAGCTTTGATGAGCAAGGGCCATTCTTCCTGAATTGTGAATTTCAAGGCCCCTGGATCAGGGGTACCATACAAGGAGGGGGGGGGGCTCTAATTATATACTGAAAATGAATTAATTGATTGAAATCTTCTTTGTATCAATCAAATATTTTTGATAAGCAAGGGTGCCTTTTCCAGATTTGTGAAATGTGTGGACCAAGGGTCAGGGGTTCGTGTGTGGTAGTGGCACTATAGTGATTATTGCTGAATATTACTGATTAGTCGAAATGCATTTTTTTGTTCCCCTACTCTGTCTATGGGTATTAAGTAACCAAACTAAACATGCTAAGTGTTTAGTTATGATTAGCAATGGTGCGTCTTTCAAAATTGTGAATGCCATGACGTCTAGTTTAAAACATGAACCAAAGTCGTTCGTTGTAAAGTTGTTGCATGACGCTCAGGTGACCTATAAGGCCCATGGGCCTCTTGTTATTATTTTCGTAACATTCAAATGTTTGAACTGAGTGCAGAAAGGTCACTTTTACTTTGAACTTTTCATGCTATAATCATGCCACTTGTTTTTGAAGTGTGTTTCATGCAATTTAATTTTTAAAAAAATGAAAATCTTCTATAGATAAAACATTATTCAGCAGAAAGCTTGGTGTTTGCAGTAAAATATAATTAGGGAGCTTTGGTACATTCCATATTTCTGCCTTGTCATCGTAGAGCCATCACTGAATTAAGTCTGGTATGAAGCAATAAAGCAGCCAGACTAAGACAGGGCTATTGTAGACAGATAAGAGGGTGTCTAGTGTAGACTGAGTGTGTGGGAACACGTAAAATACAAGGTGGTCGACAAAGGAGAGTGATAAGGAGTGTATGTGAAATCCGAGTCTTGCACTGCGTGAGAGACCTGGGCCTATTACAGAGACAGCCTGAATGGGGATCTAGCACTAGGGTGTCACCTACTTCACTAGTAATGACACAGATTACAGAGCAGCAGGATTTTTATAAACCCTGTTATTATGTTGTTAAAACATTCTCCAAGGTTAAGAAGATGAGTTAGACTGTAACATAGGTGGTGTCTGTCTGTCCTCAAATACTGAAATAAAAATAAATGAGTTTACATCTGAACAGAGACCTTTGACTACATGCAAAACAATAGTTTTGGTAGATTAAACATGTTAGAAGACAAAGAGAAATAACTTTGTACATTTACAAATTTCATGTTCAGTATATATAAATGCTTTTTCTTTCTGTCTTGCAGTTCCAAAGTGAATTTGGTCTCACATATATGGAGTTTGTCACAAACAGTGGCGACTATTGCCAGGCTCAACACGTATAATTCATAGGAGGATTAGGAATCGTTCAGTGGCTGCCAAATTCTCGGTGCTTCAGCCCATCATTTTACTATTTTGTGGATCACTTTTGTTTTGTCAAACACTGATGGGGTAATTGAGCAAGCTACTGTGGGGACTTTGGATTCCACCCATTTGTCTTTCATCTAGAAAAAAAAATTCATGAACATTATGGGAGTTGCCTAAATCTCGCACATCCATACAGAACATCTGTGTGGTTTTCGAGTGACTTGGACACAAGATTTCTTGCATGTAAAGTTATATAGCACTGTCAGCTGCACTTGAACAGCTTTTATTTATTTTTCGATTTGGAGTAAAATCTCATTTGTAAATGACCGCCATGAAGGCCCGGCGCCCAGAACCCGCTGAAATCGAGTTCAAGAACATGCGTTTCTTGATCATGGATCGCCCGACTGACGCAACAATGGACAAGTTTATTGAGGTTTGTCTTCATTTTCAAGTCACATTGGTATACATTGTCAATTGTACATTAGTTGCAAGATATCTAGGTACAAAAATATGGTTCAAAGCAATATTCATTATTTCAGTATGCCTCATGTATGTTTTCCCTAAAGAAAATCTCGTGAGAATTCTTTTAGCTGTAAATTTAAGCTTACAGGAACGAGTCACTGGCTTAATCAAAAATACAGAAGGACAGCAAGGTTGTTATTTGTGAAATTGATTTTAGGCATCAATATATTATACTTGTAAATTGATATCGTTAAAGCTTGTAAGGAAGTGGAGTTGCTTGCATCTAATCATCTCTAAGGAAGTGAAATATGATCAAGATAGCAGTCTTTTTCATGTGCCTGTTATGCATGTATAGTTGTAAAGACTGAAGATCAGATTTTGTATGTAATATATAAATTAATGTAACATTTATATTACAGGAACTGAAGAAGAGGAGAGTTAAAGATGTAGTTAGAGTTTGTGAACCAACTTATAAAACAGAGAAACTAGTGCAAGAGGGAATTCGAGTATTGGTGAGTTACCGTGGTTACTGATCATGTTGATTATACTAAAAGCATGCTTTGCTAATGTGTTATTCATGTTTTGACCACATAGGGAGCTTAGAATAGACCGTAAAGAAATTGTGATTTCCAAAAAAAGCCTTGCCATCCCAGGTTTACATCCTTTTACTCTGTGGATTTATTAATGAAAAAAGGTGAAGATAATGAACCGTGATCGACTTAAAAGATACATCATGTACAAAACATAGATCTGTGTAAGGGACATAAAACATAGACCCGGGAAACTTCAAGGGTGGGATCAGATGCCTAGGAGGAGTAAGCATTCCCTGTTGTCCAGTCACACCTAGCATGAATCCTATGTATTGAACAGGCAGATGGAATGTTCTGTAGTCAAAGAAACGGAGGAATAAGCTGATCAGGAGTATCAAGTTAGTGGGATATGTAAACTCTATATGCAAGTGATAGCCGATTACCTTAATACTGCATAGGAAAAGTTATGATGGGGAAGCTGGAGTCTTAATTGTTAGTTGGCCTTTTTAATCTTTAGACAGTAGAACATACAAATAAGAAATGGCTTAGACAGACATGAGGAATAATGGAAAGGGCATTTGCTGTATCCAGCAATGTATGTTTTGTAAGGATTTTATAAAGATAAGAATCCAGTAGAGGTAGGGTAGATTTAATTCATCTTGGTTGACTGAAATGTTTAACATATTCAAGACTGAATGTGATTTTGAGGAATTTCATCCTTAGAAAGTGAGCTGTGAGTATAAGTTGGATTTCCAGATGTAGAGTTACAGGATTAACTGAATCCAAATACCTGGGAATTGATTCAGATTTTTGTTATTGTATAAGCAACCCTTATGACTCTCATTTATTGGACTATATTGAGCAAAGTTCAGTGGATGTAGTGTAATTTCAGTATTAAGTATGCCCCAGTGGTCAGTGACTACTCAATATTTTTTTAAAGTAAATTTTGAATACGTTTTGGTCAGGCAAAGAATATATTCAGATAGTATGTACAAATTAGTCAATGTGAAAGCAATGTTCATCAAACCTGAGAATGCCCTTGGATCATTGTACATGTGTACATTCCCTTCTATCCTCCTCATCCCATACACAAACTCGTGTGTTTGTGTCAGACTCGTAAACACTGGTATTGATCTGATATGTCATTGACACTCAGTGATTACATGTATTTTACGTACACAGTTTTTAAATGCATAGTTTGCCAAGGAAGTAGATTAGATTGTGTAAAAACAAGGGGATTTCAAAGACTCCAAGGAGATGTAGAAGGACACTTAAAATAAGTTAATAAGTTACTGGGACTTTAACAGAGATAAAAATAGACGTTACAAAACCAGGGCATACTTACTAAACTCTTCCTTGTTGAGGACAGATCTGTGTCTCTGGATGTGCAGGCATTGATTGTCTAGGGTACACGAGCCAGCTACACCCAGACTTGTCAAGGAGATTAAAACACAATCACCTGTCCTTGATTAGGAATTAGGCAGATTAATCTTTCTTCACCCGGAACAAACCTTTGGCTACTCATTAGAAACAAAAAAATACTTATCAAACACCTGAATTTCAGAGCAAAAATGGTAGATCCTTTTATGCATCTGCAAGTCAAATTTTGTTTTTCATATTTCAATAAAAATTTTACAAACTTTAATAAAAGTCCCCCCCCCCCCCACTTTTTTTTTTGCAAAGAATTAAGATAGACATATATATGCATTGAAAATTGAAGCTTACCCCCTCCCCCCTTACAATTTGCTTCCAATCACGGATGGCTATGATGATAGTGCAGTATATAGCCCTGCTAAGTCAGTAAGTGAGAGCCAGTCTTTTCAAGACGTTTAAAGTATACCTTGAAATTTTATATCCAGTTGTTAGATATTTTAGTATCGGTAATAAAGAATGTGTAGGATCAGGAAAAAGAGAGTTCTCAAATGATATACCAAGAGGTTATAAAAATATGTAAGTCCAGCCATCAGACGTAATGAGCAGTGCTCTATTTAAGATTAAGTCCCTTTCTTTTTTGAAAGTTTTGTGTGGTAGATGTTAGGTAACAAGTGAACAAGAATCCGCTAAGTCTGGTTGTCAAGTTGACAAGAATTGGAAGTTCAGACTTTAAATCGACTGCAGGGAAAGGATTAGTAAAGGAGAGACAAGGCCTAATTTACCCTATTTAACCTCAGACATTTAATTGTTTGTAAGTCTTTCTTATACACCTGGGCTTATTCCAAAGAGAAATTCTGATTCAGAGAATGTATTGATTAAATAAAATTCCCACCAACAAAAAATCTGTCTGGTAATAACATGAAGGCAATGAGCCTTAGCAAATTGATCTTCCAGGGTTTGAATTTCTATGGTTATGTGTAAATGTATTTTATTTTTATGCTTTAATGTAAAGTATAAAACATGTAAAATCAGTCAATAGTATGCGGAGAAGTTCAATGCCCTGAGAGCTGGTGTTGGGTCATTAGACTGGAGCATAAAGAACATGATATAGGAGTATCACAGCTGTAGAGTTTCTTTTTATTACATCTTTCAATTGTAATGAATTGTAAAAAGTAACTACAAAACCGGTGCACAACCATTTCAATTGTGTTAAGAACAACTGATCAACTAATGCATCAAGGTCATTGACAATTTCCTTAACTTCTATTTCGTGTTCAATATGGTAGGGGAACTTTGAATGTGATATCCTAAATGACAAAGGCCAACCTTGGTGTCACGAACTCAAGGGGACTTGGAAAATGCTTTGAGATATCTTAGGATTTGAGATATTAAGCATGTTGAGGCTAAAATACAGAAAAAAAAAACAAAAACAAAAAGTGGACTTCCACATCAGTTTGGCATACCCTTTGTATATTCAAGATATCAATATTTGAAATTGTATTTGAAAAAAGTTCAACTGTATGTAAATGTTCCTCTTTTCAGATACGTGTACTGGGGTATTGTTCTAGTCCTATTAAGAGATACCTGTACTGGGGTATTGTTATAGTCCAGTAACAGCTATGGGGAGCAGTAATTTCAGTTTTGCCTCTGATTGTAGGATTGGCAGTTTGATGACGGTAACCCGCCCCCAGGAGAAGTGGTGGATGAATGGTTCAATCTGCTCAAGACCCGCTTCAAGGAAGAACCCGGCTGTTGTGTAGCCGTTCACTGCGTGGCAGGTCTGGGGAGGTAAGCCTGAACATGATAATGGAAGGGGGAGGGGCTCAACATATAAAGGAGGAGCTCAACATAAAATGGAAGGGCTGAACATATAAAGGGGGGCTCAACATATATAGGAGGGGCTCAACATACATAGGAGGGGAAGGGCACAACATATAAAAGAGGGGCTCAACATATAAAGGAGGGAGGGACTCAACATATAAAAGAGGGGCTCAACATATAAAGTGGGGCTCAACATATATAGGAGGGGCTCAACATATAAAGAGGGGGTGGGTCAACATATAAAGGAGTGGTTCAATATTTAAAGGAGGGGCTCAATGTTATGGATGGGGTCAACATATAGAGGAGGGGCTCAACATATAAAGGATAGGATCAACATATATAGGAGGAGCTAAACATATATAGGAGGGGTTCAACATATAAAGGAGGGGTCCAACATATAAAGAAGGGGTTCAACATGTAAAGGAGGTGGACTCAACATTTTAAGGAGGGGTTCAACTACAAAAGGAGTGACTCAACATATAAAGAAGGGGCTCAGCTAAGAAAGGAGGCACTAAACATATAAAGGAGGGGCTCAACATATAAAGGAGGGACTCAACATATAAATGAAGGGCTCAACATATAAAGGAGGAACTTAACATGTAAAGGAGGGACTCAACATATAAAGGAGGGGTTCAACTTATAAAGGATAGACTCAACATACGTAGGAGGGGCTCAACATAAAAAGGAGGGGCACAACATATAAAGATAGGCTCAACATATGAAGGAGGGACTCAACATATAAAGGAGGGGCACAATATATAGAGGAGGGGCTCAACATATAAAAGAGGGGCTCAACATACAAAGGAGGGACTCAACATATAAAAGAGGGGTTCAACACATAAAAGACGGGCACAACATATAAAGGAAGGGCACAACATATAAAAGAGGGGCTTAACATATAAAAGAGGAGCTCAACATATAAAGAGGGGCTCAACATAAAAAGGATGGGCTCAATATATAAAAGAGGAGCTCAACATATAAAAGAGGGGCTCAACATATAAATGAGGGGTATAACATATAAAGGAGGGTCTCAACATGTAAAAGAGGAGCTCAACATATAAAGGAGGGGCTCAACATATAAAGGAAGGGCTCAACATATAAAAGAGGGGCTCAACATGTAAAGGAGGGGCTCAATATATAAAGGAGGGGCTTAACATATAAAGGAGGGGCTCAACATATAAAGGAGGGGCTCAACATATAAAGGAGGGGCTCAACATATAAAGGAGGGGCTAATGTTAATTAAAGCAGCTGTGTTGTAAAGTAAGAGGCTGGGGAAAAGTATTTTGTGATTCATAGAAAAAGATCTTGAAAACATCTTAGAAATTTGTTTATTTGTTGACTGATTTTGATTTATGATTTTTTTTTGCAGGGCTCCAGTCTTAGTAGCCCTTGCACTGATTGAATGTGGAATGAAATATGAAGATGCAGTTGAATTAATCAGAGAGTAAGTTATGAGCAAGTTTTCATCAGTGGTATGCCCATGAGTAAATGACTTTAATGATCTATTTCTTTTGTCAAAGGTATGGGACCAACCACTGAAATTTAATGTTTTCTATTAAAAATTCTGTTTTCTTGGATACCTAGTAGACAAACTGATTGTATATTTCTATAATGTGGAATGATCTGTCCTAGTACAAAATTATAGAATCCTCATGAATTTATAGCCTTATTTTATTTCCACAAGATAAGTCACAGGTGTGAGGTCATAGTTTAAAGTTTATGTAATTTGATAAGACATAATAAATATTATTTACATTTCCTCCTTGTAAATGACCCATGTTGAGCTTATACCAGTAGTAAAAATCATTTAATTGTACTAACCTTCGAAAAATCTTTTTGCACATGTATACATAGAAAACAGATCAATATAAACATGCCTTTAAGAGTACCAAGTCCCCAATTAAACTGTCATCATAAATAGATTTTATTTGGCTCAAAGTCAATATACTTTGCCCAGGAAAGGTCTAAGACTGAAAATGCATTTTAAAAATAACAAAAATTCTTATTATTGGAAAACAAGATATAGCTTGATTATTTGCACTGATTGTCCTCATAAAAATGTCATTCATTTTCATTAAGTAATGGAATTCATGCCTGAAAGTGGCCATTCCTTTTCTATAAAATGAAAATTGTGTCTCTCTAATTAAGATGCTTACATATGTCACAAAGGTTGATCATGCATACAGAGAGACTGACAAGAAAAGTTGCTCTATGATATTTTGTTGTGACCTCTGATGATGCTATTGAGGAGTCCTTATGCAAATTTTTTGAAGAATGCACTTTCGTAAACTGATTCTGTAAACTCATTTTTCATTTGCAAGATCTTTATTCCTAAGGTAATGTGATTATGAGGCTTTCCTTGAGAAATTTTCATTCTCATATTTGAATACTTGTATGTGTATCAGTACTCCTCAAGATGATATAAACAACCCAAAACTGATGACATTTTGGTGGCTTATAAAGCCAAAACAAACATCTCACAAAATAAGCTGATCTACAGTAATAAGATTTATTGAAGTACACATTCTTTGATTTTTGACTTGTAGAAAGAGACGGGGAGCCATCAATGCCAAGCAGTTAATGTTCCTGGAACACTACCGTCCTAAATCTCGATTGAAGCAGCGCGGTAACGGACACAAGCAATGCTGTATAATGTAGCTCTATCTGGAAAAATTGTCCTTAGTAGTAGCCATCATCAAATAAGTCATACTAAACATGCTGAATTTGTGATATGTACATCCTTTAAAAGAAAAAAAAGAAAGTATTTTTTTGTTGATATTCCAATTGTTTCATGTTGTAATTATTTAAATTATCCAGTTTAGTGTGTGTTATTCACTGTTCTGTACAATGCCATAAATGAATTGGAATGTGTATTGAATATCCAGCTTTTACTTTTGTAATCTGTTAGCAGAATTCTGTTTGTCAAGTCATTGGGATTATTTTATTTTGCTCAGTTGCATCACAAGACCATCTATCAGAGAAAATGACACCTCCCTTTAAGCAAAAAAGAAAAGGATTTTTTTAACACGATGTGTTGGAGTCAGCTGTTTTACAAACATGACTTGTATTTGTTTGTAAATTGTCAAGTCCAGTAAACTACATACTTGCCATGCAGTGTTAAAGATGTAGAATTGTGTTCAAGAAATATAAATTATTACCACATCAATATCACACATTGAGTTAACACTGCTCTGTTGTACACAGTAATCTCTCATGTTCCCCTTGTCATCTCTAATAGCCAGAGGAGGATTTCATAGTCCATATAAACGTCAATAAGGCTTTTAATCATTTGGGTGATTGGTTTTTAGTCTCCAAACTATTTTGTTATTCATTGTAATGACGTTTTGAAGAAAAATCTGCTGCCATTGCCGCCAATTTTAAAATTGTATTTTTATTTGAATGGATTGTAAAATAATATTTTTGATTCAAAACATCTGATTTTATATATTTGCACCTAATAATAACAACAGATCTATGGAGAAGGGTGAAACTAGATGTTCAAAATCATAAAATTAGAATCATGATTTGTTAAATGCATGGATCATACATTTTCAAGAAATAGACGAGTAGGTTATCTCCCATTGAACCTCACAGTATATACTATAACATTAAATAGGAGGAGATCACTCATAGCATTGGACTTTGTATTGGTGCTTCCCCCTCCTAAAGACTTATGTTTGTCAGAAATGTAACTTTTAATGTTTTACTATGGCCCTTGGTATTTAATAGGTTATGAATGCCTTTATTATATATTTTTTCATATGCATCATTACTATTGGTGTACATATATATAAGTTATCAGTATGTATGTTAAGGGCAATAAAAATTAATTTCAAAATTGACAATGCGTTGTTTTCAATTAAGCTAATTGGAGGAAGGATTATATTTACTATGATGATAAGTAGCCTCTTTATGAAGAACTTTGGAGCCTCAGTAGTTCCACCAATTATTACATTTAGATAGGGGCCGTTCACATCATATATTTTATTATATTTCCATTTCCAATAAATTTCCCCTATGATTCTTTACAAAAAAAAAATGCAGTTCATTTTCTCAAGAACTACATTACGTATGTACCACAAATAAGCATGAATATCTTCATTGTAATTTCATAATGCATGTACCGCTCTTGACGTCAAAAAATATAGTGCACACTGTTTTGCTTTAAAAATGACAGTTTAATGGCGTAAATTTATGGCAAGTCATAAAAAAAATGTAAATATAAGAAATGAATTTAATTTTTGAAGATTCATGAGGTATATGAACTACAACGCTTCACGCATGCATATTTATAATGAAGCGCTAACACGCTTCATGAACTATGCTGGCGTGAAGCGTCGTAGTTCATAACCTCATGAATCTTCAAAAATTAAATTCATCTCTGAAATACATGTGCGTAATCACCATGTATTCAAAAAGGAATCACTGTCAGGTACCATCCAGGCGTACTGTACTATAGAGGATTATATTCCATGTTTACCTGCATATGGTGTTTATGTCTTTCAAGTTGTTCTAAACTTAAGGGCAACATCTAACCATGACCAGTTAAAAAACCAAAGCAGGCAACTTACAAATACGTTGATGTCGCAGAGATTTCAACAAACAACCACAATCAGAGTCTGCGTTTCATAAATACCAAATTTCTATCTGATCAGTACACAGGGCTAACATTGAGTGTGATTGGTCAACAGGGGATGTTTTACTATCGTAGGCACTTGATCCCACCTCAGGAGTTTCTAACAGTCCATGCCATGTTCTGAATTTGTATCGTAGATGGAATTAATCACTATCCGTTATCACCTGTTCATATCAGTTTTGGGGTCGTATCATTTTCTGCCTGTAAACCTATTTTTTTTTACAATAGCTCAAACATTTCTCATCCAATCATGCATTGACCTTCACTGTAATGGTAATATTACTCCTTCACGAAGTTGATTGACCTTTAATGTAAAAACAATGTTGAACCCACAATGTTGCATGATCTGGACTTAATGGACCTTCTCTGTAAAGACCATCTTACAGCCAACAGGAATAGTTGACTGACAATGTTAAACCGCCCATCAAATTGATAGTGTAGCAGACAGGATATTTGAAACTTGTACCGTTTCGCTAGCGAGCTAGCTTATCTGTGTTGTGATAGATTCTCCCTCTAGTTTAGGCAAGTTTAAGCAATGGTTATAACCGACCACTACATGTAACAAAATTGGTTGCAGTGGTGGGATTCCGCATGTGTTCGTGATTCAGGAAGCCAAGAAGCTAGGACTTAAGTGTCCATTTGCAGACTTCGTTTGTGTGAACGAGAGGTTGCTGAAAAAAAAGTCACTGACCTGTTTCAGAAAGGTCTAGTGGTAGGACTTAGCGTTCATATTCGGACTTGGTGTTCGTGGACGGCATTGGCTCTAGTTACAGAAGAGTCCTCAGGCACTTAGAGAGAATTCATGCTTGGCTTGAGGACAAAGGTTCCCTGAGAGGAGGAATTGTAGTGGACAGTTTATAAGGTACTGATGCTGCCTCGCTATGTATATAGGGAGCTAGCTTATCAAGTGTTTTACCTAGAGTTTCCGATTTACAATATCTATGTAATTTTTGGAGATCAAGTCTTCCAACACTCTGTCGGAATTCACATGGGCACCAATTCCGCCCCGTTATTAACATATCTATTTTTGTATTTATATAAAGAAGAATTTATTTTAAAAACTTATTTACATAAAAAGAAGAAGAAAAATTTCTGTGGTCTTCAACTCGGCATTTAGATTTATCAACGATGTATTGTCGATACGTACATATAAATACCTGCTTTAATCTAATACGAATGATTTTTAACACAGGCAAGTTATTTACCAACAAGTTGATGAAGCAAGGATGTCAACAGTCTTGTTTACGTTTAAAGAAAGCTTTCAAAAAACAAAGTTTCTCATTTTTAAAATTGAAAAAAAAATATTGGGAGGATTTGTTGGGTTGGAGATGGGTGGACATTAGTCTTCGTTTCTAAATTAACTTGAGGTGTAATATCCCTCTAAGTAAGATAAATTTCTGATGACATTTACAAATGAGGACCATTTTATATAGTCAACTCAATCAAATATGTTCTATTGTATAGATATTGATCTTTAGTTTCTATTTCAAATATTTTCCTTAATAATTTATAAAAGTTTACGTAAAACACTTATACCCTAAAATGTCTTATTTCGGGATTTTTACTTTTTCCGTATATCGTTTACGTTTAGTTTACTGGAATGTCTTCCAGTGTGTTGCTGACATTTGCTTAGAGCAGACGAAATGGTAACATACATAAAAGTATGCAATTTGATAGGTAAGTGTTGTTTTGTTGCTTGTGATTTAACCTTGAAACAGTGAGCGTATTATTAGAAAAGCTGCAGGTAGATCAGACATCCGTTATATCTTGGCAATTTGTCGGATTTGTCTGAGTTTTAAGAGCATTAACCGTTAAGGATAAGGAGATTTTAATGATGACTGATTTCTGCAGACTGTGTCCCCTCTATATCAGTCATTACTTATTGATTTTTGATTCCGATTATAAACGGAAAAGATATATTTTTTTTTTATTTTGAAGGAATATCCTGCGTATTGGTTGTGTGTTTGTACGTAAATATATCTGCTGGAAGTAAAGAAACCGAGAGCCAGGTAAACATTTTCTTCTTTATAATTGGACTTAATTAGGTCTACTAAATGAGAGTTGCAGCCCCCTCCAAAACCCCTTCTTCATTCATATTAAAAAAAAATCTGCATAAGCATTCCAGCTTAACCATTTTCTTCATTGAAACTATCCCTTAAAGCTGAACACGATTCGTAAAAGGGTTGTGTCCGCCATTTTTGTTCGGATTCTCGCTATATCTGCAGACCCCTATATAAAGGACAGGACTTAGTCACTGTTCAGTGTAATCAGTCGACACCGGTGTAGACGGTGTAGACGGAAGTATGCCATACAGCACTTGGTAGCGACAATAATAACGTAATACTTCGTCTAATGCAGGAAATAAGATACAAAAGAAACTTAGAAAATAGTTTTACAGGTCAGTGCAGTATACTAACAAACACAGATACATGTAACTGTAATAACCAGGGTATTGACATGGTAGGCCTAGTAAATTCGAAATCTAAGGAAATGAAACATTCAGAGCTTAACTGACCCTTTTTGGCACAAGGTCCTGTTCCCTTCCAATTGGAAATTTTGAATCGAAATAGTGGCAAAATTTGGAAATATTGAGATCATTTACTTTTTTAAAATGACGAATAAAGAGTTACCGGGTACTTTGAATGCTTATTTCCTATTTACATCTTTATGAATCAATAAAATCTCAAAATTCAAGTTTGTTTTAACAAGAGAAGAATTTTTTACCTTAATTTTTGGAAAAAAAATAGTAGATTTTCAATTGGTACAGGGTTATTAAGCCCTGACATTACAAAAATAGCAGCTACTAAGATAGAGATCCATCGTCTAAAATAGTTCGAATAGCTCAAGTGGGAAAGAATCCTAGTATACCAAAAAGTAATTTTTATTCAGTAAGTTATTATTCAGTAAGTTACTAAATTTTGCACACGAAGCCACGCATGAACTTTTTTGTTGTTGATGACCGTTATTAAAATGACCTTAATAAAAAAATATTTTTTGTAGAAAATTGAAACAGCAGTTAAGAAACGTAAGTTGAATACATTTTCTTTTTGAAATTTGACTAGAAATTAAAAGGATATTTGATATATAGCAAAGGTTGTCTTTCTTGGTATATGTTAAATTGTTCATATCACGCAGTTGGACATGATGATGATGATGAACTAAAAGTTATCCAGAAAAGGGCTGCAAGACGAGTCGTAAGGCACAGAAAGACGCACAGCGAACAACCCACATACACGCACAACGTTAAACACACAAAGAAACACAGCGAACAACCCACGAAGAAACGCAAGGAAGGACACACGAAGAAGCATGATGTCCCCCAAAATGTCACCACTGCAGGAACTTCTACCAAAGACTCTAATGATACGGTAGAGAAATCAGAATATTGTTGTTATATAGAAATACATATAACATGTATAAGTACTCTACTCATTTTTTGGTATTATATATGTTTGAATCAAGTATGGGGTATTCCGCCTAAAATCGGAGAAAGTTAAAAGAGGCACTCGGCAACATAATTTGTTGTCACCATGTCATGTCAAAATCAATCCCGGTCGATTTAATTAACCTTAACATTTTTTAAAGTTTGTTGGACCCCAATAAATGAAATTAAATTAATGTTCTTAGAAAAACACATTGTGAATCATAACAAGCAAGCCGAATAAAAAACAAATGCTTTAGAAAAAAGGTATTAAAAATCAAGAAATGCTAAAGGCATAGTCATAATCATTATTTTTCAGGAAGAATCTATATATGCTAACAAGAAAACGGATGTCAACCAGAAAGCCGTGATAATTGGAGAAGAAAATGGACCCAAGGCGAAACCCAAGAAAGTGGACCCCACAGAAGTGGCTGACGATGACCTCAAAACAGGGGTTATCATCACAATCATCGTCGTCGTCATCGCTTTCGTTGGATGTGGAGCTGTCATGTGGGGGGTAAGAGATTTCGTTTTCTGTGAAGAGAAAAATAAATTCAAATTTCAAGATATAGGAATATATACAAGCAAGTATGATTTAGTACATTCATGATAAAAGGAAAGTTACGTTTGTGTAATGATTATTAAGGAATAATCAGTCTCAACAAAGGTTATTTATTTTTTGTTTCCACAGAGACGAGAACAGATAAAAGGAATCTTGTCAGGCGTGAAGGAAAAAATGAAAAAAGACAAAGGAGACGATTAAACTGTAAATCTGTGGATCAGGATCTTTCACTGTGTTACAGAGATTTGAATAATAATACTGAAACACTTTATCAGTAACTTTATTGGTGTTACAGAAATTTTAATAGTACTGCAAAAGTACAATTATTGTACTTAAGATTGGTGAAAGTAACAAATTGAATTTCATGTACATTTATTTATTTATTTGCGTTGGAGTTGTAAAAGTTTACCCTGAGATAAGAAGATTTCAAACAGACTAGGTTCAAAGTTCAATTAAAACATTACAAATGGGGAGCAGCGCGAACGTGGACCTCCAACAACATAAGAGGTGGGATTAGGTGCCAAGGAGGAGTGAGCATCCCTTGTCGACCATGCAAATTAATTTGTTGGTTGTTAATTTCCCATTTTCGTTTTAATTCTTGGTAATATACTTTCCACTATAGTAAAAGTTTGCTGTAACACATAATTATACAGCTGTCCTTCTATGAATCATTTTAGTCTGGATATTTCTCAGGT
>NW_026926046.1:0-10356 GCF_032062105.1 Saccostrea cuccullata | reverse complement strand
TATTTTATAATTTTGTATAAAGAGCATTGAATCAGTTATTCTTTTCGATACTTGGTTATTATTCTTAAAGTTACTTATATAAACTTACTTTTTGTTGTCATTCTATAAATACATTTTAAAAATCCATGTCGTGATATTAAGTTAAAGATTGTATGATTCGGAATGTGCACTAATACAGTATTGCCAAAACATGTACCTTTAAATAAATGACAACTTTACTCAAGCGCATATATTCAAAGTGAGACAATGACGTTTTCACATACCGAGTTTGGAGTTCAAAGTGGCAAATGTTTTACAACATTTTCGCTGCATAATTTAGTTATCAAATTAGGAATAAATGTAAAATTGATTTTAAGGTTGTAATTTTTAACAAAATTTTTAAAATGCTTTATTTTTTTCCCAAAATCATTTAAGTGATATCGTTTTTTGATCCCCCCGTAACTATGTTTCGGGGGTGTATAGTTTTTGTCGTCCGTCCTTCCGTTATCTAGCTGTCTGTCTCTCTGTCTGTCTGTCTGTTTGTCCGCAAAAACTTTAACCTTGCCCATAACTTTTGATTTAGTGGAGCAATGACTTTCATTCACATGTGTATTTCTTGTGACAAGACCTTTCTTTGGGTACCACCAAATTGACCTTTTGACCTTGACCTTGGAGTTTGACCCACTTTTACACAATAATTCCAAACTTTTACTTTGGTCATATCTTTTGAACAAAAGATACCAAGACTTTTGTACTTCATATATATATTATTATTATATTATTTACGATAAGTCCTTTCTACGAGTACCAACAACTTTGACCTCTTGACCTTGGAGATTTCCGTACCTATAAAAAACTTTAATCTTGGCCATAACCTTTGAACAGTAAGGGCTATAGCTTTCATACTTCACATATGTAATCCTTGTGAGAAGATACTTCATATTATACCAAGAACATTCATCCTTTTACCTTGACCTTGGAGGTTGACCTACTTTTAAAATACAAACTTGACTATAATTTTGAAGGGTTAATACTAGGGCTTTCATACTTCATACTTGTATTCTTTGTGAAATGACCTTTCATTTTATTTCAAGAACCTTGACCCTTTGACATTGACCTTGGAATGTGACCCATTTTTACACAAAATGCAAACTTTTACTTTGGCCCTAATTTTTAAACGGTAGACACTTGGAATTTCATATTTTTAATATCAATTCTTTGTGGCAAGGCCTTTTATTTGAAACCAACAATTTTGACCTTTTGAACTTGACCTCGGAGACTTCCGTACGTATGGAAAAAACTTTAACCTTGGCCATAACTTTTGACCGGCAAGGACTAGGGCTTTCGTACTTATCATATGTATTTTTTGTGAAAAGACCTTTTATTGGATATCAACAACTTTGACCCTTTCACCTTGACCTTAGAGTTTGACCTACTTTTTACAAATTTCATCGTTGGCCATAACTTTAGAACAGTAGTGGCTTGAGTTTTTATACTTAACATATGTAATCCTTGTAACATGACCTTTCATTGGATATCAACAACTTTGACCCTTTGACCTTATCTTTGGAGTACGACCTACTTTTTACAAATTTTAATCTTGGCCATAACTTTTGAACGGTAAAGGCCATCGCTTTCATACTTCCAATATATAATTTTAGAAACAAGGCCTTTCCTTAGAAATCAACAACCTTGACCCTTTGACCTCGACCCCGGAGTTTATCCTACCTTTAAAAACGTTAACCTTGGTCATAACCTTTGAACATGTGGTGCTAGGGTTTTATATTTCACATTTGTATTTCTTGTAAAAAGACCTTACTTTAAGGTACCAACATATTTGATCTACATTTGAGAAAGCTAAACCCTCGCTATGTTGCCATACGGGGGCATCAGTGTTTCACAAACACATCTTGTTATTCTAATTTTTCCTTTCCTCATCTCCTTACTGGCTATTGATATATCAGTGGTAGTTTGACATTTTCCCCGGCTAATTTGTTCTCATTTAAATTTATCTAAACATATAACATTTAATTTTATTAGAAATTACAACAATTAAGTTGAGAATCCAAAAACAGAATTAATTTAAAGGACCATAGAGATACTTGTGGTTCAAACCCCTTGGCTGTTCCCAAAGGATCTAATTTCATCTCGTAAGTCCTGCCATGTTGGGATTAATATTCACTACAAGTCTTCGTCTATAAGCATAAGAAACCAGAAAAGCAGTATCTTTTCTAAATGTTTTTTTGGTTTTACTGATTTATTGTACCCCCTGCTTGAAAAGCGGGAGGGTATATAGTAATCAGTATGTCCGCCCGTCCGTCCGTCCGTCTGTTACGCTTTGGGGTGCCCATCTCTTATCCGCAACTCTTCTCATACCACTAAAGGAAATTTAATGACACTTTCACACAGTCTTTGTTACATATTGCCATTGTGCACCTCCTATTTTACTTTTTGATCTGACATATATTTCGGATTTTCCAGGGCAAAACATAGACATTGCCATTATATTCATATGGGAGGCGGGGGGTATCATTTAGTGAGCTCATTGCTCACATTACTTCTAGTTTTCTTAACCATCTCGCTCTCTCTTTCTCTGTCCTTCTCTCTCTCTGTCTCTGTCCTTCTCTCTCTGTCTTTCTCTCACTCCCTCTCTCAATGTTTACACAAGTCCTTTTGTAAAAAAAATTTTCAAAATGCAATAAATTATATATATAAAAAATCTTTTCTAAATGGGTGAGCTGGGTGGGTGTTTCAAATTTATAATACACAATAACAAGCTGGAAAATTTTACTGATCCAAGATAATGCTGGAAAATTGAAAAAGGAAGTTGCAACCAAAGCACCCTCGGGTGTTTTTATTAAAAGGGGGAATAATCAACTGTTTGACAAGAACGAATATCAATAGGGATAAGTATTGATATTTAGGTAAGGCATTAATGCACTTTCTTCGAAAAAAGCAGCTAATTCAGAGTGAATTAGCTGTGAATATTATCTCAGATAAATACATATAAAAATCATCAAGTATGTATTTCATTTTTATTGTGGCAAAATTGGGCACGGCTGTTTATCCAGAGACACAAATTATGAAAAGCTATTGATGTCTCTGGCAACACAACAAAGCAAAGATTACATATAAAATATTCAAACTCAGGTTCAAAGTTAATAGTTCAAAGTTCACAAACACCATCTCAGAAAGTGGTAAAAGCCCTTGACCCTGGGAGGTGCAGAGGTCAAGGATTATGTATATTTAAATCCAAAGTTTACTTTTCAACTATCATCAGTTACATGACTGCAATATATTTATAATAAGGACACTTACTTAGTGTTGCTCGTTTACGCCACAAGATTTTTTGTGGTAGGGAACTCCGCCACCATATGGGTAGGGGTAGAGCGGCAGAAGTAGCCATGCTCAAGCCAATACCTATCATGATTGATGAAATTGATTCCCTGTAGAATTAAACGTAACCCCCGATTATACATGGAGTCGATGAAGCAATTTTATTGATGAACAATCACAAATACGATACCGGGGTAATTTCTGACTTCCATTTTTATTGAAGAAGCAGTTGTCTAAGATAAAACTTATTTTTATTTATTCTAAGGAATGGCTCTATATTAAAGTGTACAAATGTAGTATGTTTTGATGTTATGGACTGGAAAAAATGGCGATTTTGTTTTTTTAAAAGTTCTTTGGAGGTTTTGAGAGTCGACACCTGATTTACAAAACTTATAGAATATGCTTTGGCACAGTATGATGAGTATCTCCTTACCGCAATCAGTCTTTAAAAATCATCTCAAGAACAGCAGAACAATGATTAGACACCCCAGAAGGTTCCGGAGGTAGTGTTGATTTAAATGTATTTAAAACATGAGCCCCTGAGCCCCTGGGGTAGAGTGGACTATTGATAGTTTATATATACATAAAAATATATTATGAAAAGAATTATGAGCTGATAAAGTACAGAAGGGCCAGAGTGACTCAGGTAAAAGAGTTGTCGTTCATTGGGGCTTGAGTCGTCTTATTTAGGGTTCAGCTTTCAATATACCAAGGATTTTACAAATTATCTATATATAATTCAATTTTGTTTGATTTCTAGTCTCTCATTGGTTGATTACCAAAAAGGAACGCAAATTATTTCATAATAACCTGGTTTGATATGGGGACACACCCCCTTGACAACCAGCTGGATCAGCTGTATCCATACAATCCCCCCATTTCCAGTCCTTGGAATTCATGGGAAATTCCAGATTTAATAAATATACCTTTAACTTCAAACAGTAGCTCGATCTTACTTCGTGTACACAAACATAATGGCTGCTAGATCTGTATATCAGTTATTACCTCCCCTTGTTTCATATGACTTCCGTTACTAGGGATGTATTATTGAGCGGTAAATTTGAACTCATAAAAAGCAACACAATTTTACACCCACAATTGTTTAATAATTTTAAAATTAAATTATAAGGAATGACTCTAATTCTTGGCCAAATTATTCGATGATAACCTGGTTAGGGTCAGTTTACGCTTCTTTATAATCCGCTTCGCGGATTATTAAACGTAAACTGACCCAAACCAGGTTATCATCGAATAATTTGGCCAAGAATTAGAGTCATTCCTTAAATCAGACATATATGACTTACAGAGTTTTGTGCGAATGAATACAACTTAATAAGATTATTTTTTAATTTTTTTGAAATTCTGTGGTAATTGTACAAGTAAGTAATGTTTTGTTAAGCAGGTTTTAGGAAAGAACACTCTACTCTAGATCATATTCTGACTTTACATTTTTTATCAAACACACTGATGAAGTGTAAGAAAAAACTTTTTTGTGCTTTTGTAGATTTCAAGCAAGCGTTTGACACTGTTTGGAGAAACGGTCTCTGGCGTAAACTTTTAAATTATGGAATTAAAGGCAAATGCTTCACGTATATTACAAATGTGTATCAGGGTGTTAAATCACTTATAAAGATGAACGGCACTACAACCGACTTTTTCTTTTGTAATGTCGGAGTCCGACAAGGGGAAAACTTATCTCCTATTTTATTTTCTTTGTATATTAATGACCTAGAGAATTTTCTTGTTGATAGAAATATAATTGGTTTACAAAGCCTTACGACTTCAAAAGAAAATGATTTATGTGTGTATTTGAAACTTCTTATACTTTTATATGCCGATGATACTGTCATTTTAGCAGAAACTCCTGATGATCTACAAAATGCTTTAAATGAATTTGAAAGCTACTCTTCAGCGTGGAAATTACAAGTAAATATTGAGAAGACCAAAATATTAATTTTTTCAAAAGGCCCTTTAAACAATAGAGTTTTTTTACTATTATAACAAGAGTCTAGAAACTGTCAAAATATTTAAATACATTGGTATCATTTTTTCAAGATCTGTCTCCTTTTTAAAAGCCAAGAAACATCTCTGTGACCAAGCCCGAAAAGCTATTTATGGTGTTATCAGAAAAATAAGAAAATTTAACCTCTTTGTAGAATGTCAACTTGATTTGTTCGATAAAATGGTTTTACAAGTGTTACTTTATGGTTGTGAAATTTGGGGTTTTGAAAGCTTAGATATTATTGAATGTGTTCATTTAAAATTTTTGAAACATATCCTGTACTTGAAAAGTAGTACCCCGAATCATATGGTTTATGGTGAAACAGGACGTTTCCCACGACGCTGCATCTGTCCTTATTCATACAAGAATAGTCTCATACTGGTGTAAATTATTGAATAGCACAGATAAGAAAATTTCATGTATATTACATTAATATTTAACTGCTAACTCACAATCTGAAATTGGTAAGAATCCTTGGATTGACTGTGTTAATCGTATTTTTGACTCGTGTGGACTTTCTTATATTTGGAATGAACAGTTTTATTATAATCCTAATCAAGACTGGGATACTTCTGTTGTTAAACATAGATTACAAGATCAATTTATACAAAAATGGCATTCTGATATTATCAGTTCTTCTAAAGGTACTTTGTATAAAATTTTTAAAACAAATTTTGAGTGTGAAAAGTATTTAAGTATTTTGCCATTAAAATTTAGAAAAATACTTGTCAAATTTCGTACTACTAATCATCATCTACCAGTTGAGCTGGGAAGATGGGCATCTATACCATTAAGTGAAAAATTATGTACACTTTGTAATGCTAAACATGTTGCTGATAAATTCCATTTTATACTTGAATGTACTGCACTGTCAAACATCAGGAAAAAGTATATTAATGAATACTATTTTACTAGACCAAATATTCTTAAATTTTCTCAACTGATGACAAAACAAGATGCTATGTCACTTAAAAAACTCTGTATGTTTATATTAAAAATATATGATTTAGTCTGTCCTCCATATTTTTTTTCCTCACTTATTTCATTATTACGTGTTTTTCCACCCTTCTCCCCTTTTTTTCTCTTCATTTACTTTTTTTCTTTTTCTCTCATTTCATTGTCTTATTATGTATATCATATACTTATACCTCTGACCTGAATGTATGTATGCTGTAAATATTTTTCATTGTCCTCATGTACCATGTATTTTAAATGGTTTTGAGTGAATAAATGAACTGAACTGTAGGATTTGTATTAGCTAATGCTGCAGCTACCCGTTGGATTGATCTAATAAAGGTCACCAAATAAAGCAAAGCTATATTCAATCACTGACCTAATCGTGCCTCGTGCAAGCCCCTTCTTTATTACATTTTTTTACCCTCCCCCATATATCGCTTAGATTTCAAGACCGCGACCATGTATTTAATATCTATAATAATTCCTATTAAACTGCAGGTTTTTGATTCTTTGCCACCTTCTTACAAAAAGTAATAAAATGCTTTAATGGTATTAGGGTTTAATTGTGTAATTACTGATTGGTTGTCCATAGATTCATTACTGATCGTTAGAATAATCTATGAAGAAAAATTGATAAATTTGTGACAATGGGTTCCCTCAAAACAATTTTGATTGATTACGCTTGTATTGGTGACTAAAGTTGCAGAAGACACAAAGAAAGAAAAATATTAAGAAAATGCAAAGAAGTCAAGCTCTTAATTCATAAAAGCGCTCGACGAGGGAACAGTGACTAACTATATGTTTATGTCCTTAACTATTCTTTCACGTACGGTAATTAAATACATGTACATCTAAAATTTAGAAGAATTAAGTTTTATCGATTACTTCTCCTCTTCTCATTTTATCGATATTTTCAAATTTTGGGAGATGAACTATGTTCAATCTCCCGTGGTCATCACGCATTTAACATGCGCAGTAATTTGTATTGATTATATAGAGCCGAAAGCGAGGCTATTGTGTCGACCGATTCACTTCGATGATATTCAACAGAAAACATGCATAAACATCCGCCACAAATAGTTCATGTCATTTTCTCCTGAATTGATTTAATTTTCATAATTTGAAATGTAAGTAAATGTAATGATAAAGTAATCTTATTTCGAATAAATTTCGTTCAAAGTAAAACTAAACTATAAAAAACCTCAAAAGTTTTTCGTAATGAAACTCATTTTAGTGTAGCGTCATACACTGAAAGAGATACGAACGACAACTCTACATACTGACGGCAAGCGGTGAATCTAGTCTTCCCGACGCCCGACGGTCCCGGATGTTTAGCAATTTTTTTTTTACAGGTGCACAGAATTTATTCAAACTTTTCATGAACATTTTCTTGGTTTAAATGAATTCATTAATGCATAAAAACTTTAGGAAACATGCATATTTATTACTAAATCAGCAGTATCGCCTGCCAAAATCGGTAAATCTAATACTCTGTCATAAATGTTAAACCAAAAACGGACACCGATGTTTTCCTAAAATCGCGATTCAAAGCAACAAAATGAAGTATATTTTTTTTAATAAAAGAAAAAAAACCTCATTTACATACCAGATAATTTGTACGCACACAAACTCTCATATATACCATTGTTTTTATGTTTGGGCATTAAATATTTGTTTTTAATATTAAAAAGTATCGCTTTTTTCTTCACAATATTAAAAAAGATTATAAGTTCTGGCGTACTCCATGTATAATGTTCGTGTAGTTGAAATACATTTATATTCACAGAGAAGTTTTATATAACAAACCTGTTAGCTCTTAAAAGGATGTTGTGTGAAAATCCACATTTTATAAACATTGATATTATTCCAATACATGGCCATGGAAAAATATATTTAGTTACAAATTTGAAGACTGTGAGCAGTGAATTATATAAACAATTAACCGCCTCTTATATGAATATAATGGCAGTGTCCATGTTTTGCAATGGGAAACCCAAAATATGTGTAGGATGAAAAAGTAATAGAAGGTGCACAACGGCAATATGTAATAAAGATTCTATGAAAATTTCGTTCAGTGGTGTGTAAGAGGAGTTGCGGATAAGAGATGGGGGTCCTAAAGAATAACAAACAGATGGACGGAAATCCCGATTAATAAATACCCTCCCGCTTTTCAAGCAGGGGGTAGAAAAAAAGGACTAATGTAGGCAGGCAAGCATTATGGCCCATGCATTTTTTGCTATTCAATGTCTCTGAATGTCTTTCTCAAAAACTCTGAAACAGTTTTCTGTATTTGAAATAATAATATTGTTCACTCACTTAACCTCCCGATCAAAGATTTTATTTTACACCATGTTCAACTCCCATGAGTGCTTTCAGTACTTTGATTTATCTACTCTTTGGTATTTCTTTACTGCAATCACTGTTTACAGAAGTTAAAAGCAAGTGTAAGAAAATTACACAACAGTAACAGATAAAAATAATTAGGAAATGGAAAACATAACAATCTTTTTATTGTTCTTAAAATAGAGAACAAAACATTACATTGGTGTCTCTATCATATGAACACTTCTCATGGAATAATATTTCTGACACGAAAGTAACACATGGTGCACTTCGGCACGATAATTATAGTGTAGAGAGAGATGTACAGTTATTGCAACTTTTTCTCTCTATATTCTACAGGACATTGCTCATGTAAGTATAGTTTTTCCCAAAACAATTTAATTAACAGATTACTAAAATTAACAAGGTATGACAACATATTGTCTAGTTGAAACCGTTTATTCTTTTGATTGTAGTAACTAGTATTTTATTCCATGTTATTTTGTAGCAAAGTCAAAAATGGCATATTTCCCCCGAGTTTGCATGTTGATTCTTATAGCATTGACCAAAGAGTTGAGGGCTTCAGGTAAAACAAGAGTGATTTTGTAGTTCTTATGATTGCTCCGCTCCTGTTTTGTATTGTTTTATGGACTGTTGATCTTGAATACTGTTCGTTATATCTATACGTTCCATTAGATTTATAGATTTGTGATATTTTTTGAAACATAAACATATCAACTTAGATCAGTCCTTTGCCCTGTGTGGAGGTCAAAAAGGCTTCATCCGCTGTTGGATAGGAACCAAAATTCAGATCTTATCCGCCAACTACGGACGAACAGACAGACAGGTGTGTCCGGGAAGTAAATCTGATACAAGTACCTGTCGATCAAAGACGTCAGAACTCAAGGTGAAATGGAACTGTAATGGGTACTAGACGTGTCACCTTCACGCTGCTGATCAATACTTTGGAGACCCGTGTCCTGATTATTCCAAATATCTGGAGGTCAAATACAGATGTTTCAAGAGTCCAAATCCGCAAACTAATGGTAGGAAATAAAATCCATTCGTTGAATCTTTAAGATAACATTTTTATAAAAATGAAAGATAGAAAATGCAAATTCTAAAGGATGCAAAAACGGATTTCAATATGAAAATTAGAGGTGAGCAGTGAGCTCACGAAATGATACCCCGCTTCCAGTATGATAATGATGTCTGTCTGTCCATCCGTCTGTTACGCTTTGGGGTATCCATCTCTTATCCGAAACTCTTCTTATGCCACAGGATGAAATTTAATGAGACTTTCGCATAATCTTTGCTACATGTTGCCAATCTGTACCTTTTATTTAGTTGTTTGATCCGACACATATTTTGGGTTTCCTATTATAATACACGGACACTGCCATTCTTTCTATAATATTAAAAGGTATTCATCTCTTGTCCGCAACTCCTCCTATATCACTAAATAAAATACCGGTATAATGATACTTTCACAGATTCTTTATTACATAATGCCATTAAGCCCATGTATTCTATTTTACATCTGAGACTTACGTCGGACTTCACAGAGCAAAACATGAACTTTGCCATCATATTCATATCGAGGCAGGGGTATCATTTATTGAGCTAAGTATTCACATTATCAATTCTAATTTCTTTTGTATTCTTTGTTGTACATAACTCTATGATCGCCTTTAATGCGTACATAACCAAGAGATTACATCTACATAGAGACACTCCCGTCAATGTTGTATATGACGGTG
>NW_026926045.1:0-10356 GCF_032062105.1 Saccostrea cuccullata | reverse complement strand
ACTAAACTGAAGGTCAACTTTCCCTAGAATTCTCAAGTTACTTCCATCTGCTGCAGTGAGAATAACATCAGTTGTTCCTAACCTAGGTCTATTTTCCAACTGTAAATATACATCCTTTGATAAAATACTTGCCATTGAACCAGTGTCAACTAAAAACTTATGTACATCATTCCCTAACAGACAATGTGCAAGTAGACAAGACCTTCTTAAAACATTGATTTTGATACTTTTGCCCTTATTTTCATTACAACTCTGGGCTGCACTATGGGCGTTAAGAGCAGCCCCAACTAGTTTTCCTGTTTTGTTGGTTTGTCTGTTTGTTGAGTCTTTCTCTGTGTGGAACTGTTCTTGTTTGGACAGTGTCTGGCTAGGTGCCCAAAATTATGACAATTGTAACATTCTGTGTATGTCATGTTCCCTGAGTGTCTCTTACCTCCTCTTGGTGGTCTGAGTTTTGAAAGTTTATCTACACAACCTGCATTAACTTCATTAACTCTGACATTTCTTTAAGGGGTTCTTGTTTCTTAGATTCACTTTCACCCTTTGACTGAACTGTATTCACAATGTCACCTACATGAACTGGTTTGACAATAGACAATTGTGGACCCTTAACAGACTCAAACTCAATAGCTAATGAAATGGCAGCCTCTAAGGTTTTAGGATGGTGAAAAATAACATGATCATGAATTGCCGAATTGCCTATGCCATTGATGAACTGTTCTAGAATGTTAATTTCCCTGTCTTCATAAGTCATATCAGGAAATGCTAGACAACCTAACCTTCTGAGAGCATACCCATAATCTGAAAGACTTTCACCTTGTTTTCGTCTACGTGATCTGAATTCACACCTGTGAGCTATGACCAATTCTTGTGGATTGAACCGCTTTGTCAAGATAGACCTAAGCTTATCATAATCTGATCTTAATTCAACTGTGAGGTTGCCCAATAGTTTCTGAGCTTCACCCCTTGAGCACATAACCAACTGTTGAGACTTCTCATGATAAGTCCACTTATTCCAATCTGAAACCTGTTCAAAGTGTACTATGAAATCTTTCCATTCAACTGTTCTCCCATCAAACTTATCAGGTTCTTTCTCTTTCCTAATAGGGTGACCTTGAAATGAACTACTTGTAACCTATGATTACTTGATATGTTTATTTGATCGGGTTCGATATACAAATTATTCTATTAATAAACTTGTTGATGGAACACATGTGTTTTCCCTAGTAGTTCAGGTTTCGGGCATACAGGCGGACATTACATGGTGTCAGATATGGAACGCCATAGCTGCCTTATGTGGCTATTTTATATTATGCTGTGGTTATTTTATATGAAGATGGTGTTCTTTTATATTATGCTGTGCTTATTTTATATGAAGATGGTGCTCTTTTATATTATGCTGTGCTTATTTTATATTATGCTGTGCTTATTTTATGTGAAGGTGGTGCTCTTTTATATTATGCTGTGGTTATTTTTTTTATAAAAATGGTGCTCTTTTATATTATGCTGTGCTTATTTTATATGAAGGTGGTGCTCTTTTATGCTGTGCTTATTTTATATGAAGATGGTGCTTCATTATATTATGCTGTGGTTTTTTAATATGGAGGTGGTGCTTTATTATATTGTGCTGTGGTTATATCATGTGATGGTGTTTTTTTTCAAATACATATATCATGTCAAGAAACTCCTCCTATTTTAAAGATTAAATTCAATACTGAGTTTATTAGCTATTATCTCGAAATGTTGAAAGTAAAACAAATACTAGTGCTAGTAATTGATGTGATTAAAATCATTCAAATACACTATGACTATAGCTAATTCCTATTTTTTCAATCAGTTATGCACTTGGTTTCAGGTTGGTGTATTATGTGTATTAATGTTTTCCTAGGTGCAGTGTCTAAGATTAGCACATTTCAAAAATGTCGTTTTACTGTATTTAGGCACGACATTTGCCATTTTCGGAAAATCTAGAGGGATTTGTTGTCTCTTTTGTTCTGGGATGCCTCAACATTCTACATATTTAAAATCGTCACTTCCATGGCTATCACTATATTTTATATGCCAAATTCAATTTGGTAGACGATTGAAGGGCGTTATTTAAGGATTTATTAATGTAGATTTCACCTGAAATTATGTCCGAAACTGGTAGGAAAAGTGTAGATATTGATTAAAATCAAGAGTGAACCGAGCCCGGCGCCAAGTAAGGGCAAAATCTACTTTTGAAAATCCTATGTATTAAAAAAACACCATCACATGAAATAACCACAGCACAATATAATAAAGCACCACCTCCATATTAAAAAACCACAGCATAATATAATGAAGCACCATCTTCATATAAAATAAGCACAGCATAAAAGAGCACCACCTTCATATAAAATAAGCACAGCATAATATAAAAGAGCACCATCTTCATATAAAATAACCACTGCATAATATAAAAGAGCACCACCTTCATATAAAATAACCACAGCATAATATAAAAGAGCACCACCTTCATATAAAATAAGCACAGCATAATATAAAAGAGCACCATCTTCATATAAAATAAGCACAGCATAATATAAAATAGCCACATCAGGCAGCTATGGCGTTCCATAGTCAGAAGTACTAGTTGTGTCAGGGCAGTCATTCAGAACATTCCGTTTCAGTTTATTGCCGTTTCCGAGAGAAGCAGCCATTCGCATTCGCCAGAAAAACCTCGGATATATCAGGTCAGTGAATGTGAAATTTCAAGATGGCCGCCGCTGCACAATTCGACCCGCCAAATTTAGACTGGGAAGCACCAGACATGTATCAGGAATTCTGTCGCTTTAAACAGCACGTACAGTTTGTTTTCAAAGGACCACTTACATCTGCTAAGGACAAAGATCGAGCAGGATGGCTGGGAATCTGGGTCGGTAAACAAGGACGTGAAGTGTACAAGACATTCGAGTGGGACTCTGGAGACGAGGACAAACCCAACAAAATTCTCGACAAATTCGAGGCGTACGTTAGCCCAAGGAAAAATAAACGGGCAGCCCGATTCAAGGTGAAACGGAGAAAACAAGGTGAGAGTGAACCATTTGATAACTTTGTTAAAGACTTGAAGCTTATCATTATGGACTGTGAATACACAAACCCCGATGATGTCCTGATAGACGCTATAATAGCAGGAGTCAGACATGTGAAGGTACAAGAAAGACTTTTGGATCAAGGTGGTGACCTTACACTTGCAAAAGCTCTCAGCATTGGTCGTCAATATGAAAACTCACAGAAACAGCTTCAACTCATTCGAGGAAGTGAGGATCAGACTGTCACTCAACAGGTTTCACAAGTACAAGCCGTACATAAAAAGGTGTATCAGCACAAACCTCGTCACAAAACAAAGAGACACAAGAAACAGCCTAATGTACCCAAAGCCAAAAGTGAGAAGTGTAGTAGGTGTGGGCTTGACCCTACAGAAGGCCATGCAAAATCAGGTCAGTGTCCGGCAGTCGGATCAACATGCAAATATTGTCATAAGAAGGACCATTGGATAGCCGCATGCCGAAAACGTACAAGAGGAGTTAATACACTACAGGAGACAGATAGTGAGACCAGTTCTTCAGACGAAGTACTTCACATATACAGTGCACAAGATGACAGTTCTGTGGCTAATGACAAGTGGGTAGTCAAAGCAACCATCAACAGCAAGCCTGTAAAATTCAGAATAGACACTGGGGCAAAGTCTTCAATTATTGTGAAATCAGTGTTCGACTCTCTTGGATCTCACGCACAGACTCGCAAGAGTACAAAAGTTCTCAAATCCTACACTAACCATAGGATCCGTCCCTTATACAGTGTTGACCTTCCAATCAAACATAAGGGAAAGCAGGTGAATGTGCAGTTCGAGATAGTAGAGTTGGAACAGGAGAACATTATCAGTGGTGATGTTGCAGAAAAACTAAATCTGATTGAAAGGATACAGAAACTGGATACCGGGATCGATAATCAACCAGAATCCAAGTTCAAAGACTTTCCCGAGCTCATTAAAACTTCAGGAACCCTGCCTGGAGAACACAACATTGAGATAGATCCAGACGCAGAAGGAGTTATTCATGCACCTCGTAGACAGCCAGCATCACTGAAACCTAGGATCATAGATAAGCTTAAGGAAATGGAACAGAATGGCTACATTACAAAAGTAAATACCCCAACTGAATGGGTCAGTTCGATGGTCGTATCTATGAGGAACGACAAGATTCGCATCTGTTTGGACCCGTCCGACCTGAACAAAGTTGTCAAACGAGCTCATCATCCAATGAAAACAGTCGAGGATATTGTTTCCAACATACCAAATGCACGTGTTTTCTCCAAGCCAGACGCAAAGTCAGGATTCCTCCAAATTAAGCTGAATGAAAAATCATCATACCTAACAACCTTCAATACTCCAATAGGAAGGTACAGATAGCTTCGTCTTCCATTTGGCATCAAATCCGCTCCCGAAATCTTTCAGCATATCATGGATCAGATGCTTGAAGGGATAGAAGGTGCAGCAGCAGTGATGGATGACATACTTACTGGAGGAAGAGATGTAGAACAGCATGGCCAGATATTCAGAAAAGTCGTTGAAAGAGCTACACAGTATAATCTGAAGCTTAACTATGACAAATGTGAAATCAGACAGCCGCAGGTCTCGTATGTAGGACACTTGATTACAGAGAATGGTGTTAGGCCAGACCCGGGCAAAGTCCGAGCTCTAGTCGATATGCCAAGGCCAAAGGATAAGGAAGGAGTGAGACGCTTCTTAGGACTGGTTCAGTATTTAGCCAAATTTATACCGAACTTAAGTCAAGTGGATGCACCACTAAGAGTTCTTGTGAAAGCAGAAACACAATTCGCGTGGAATCACGAGCAGGAAAACTGTTTCAGGGAACTTAAAAGACTCTGTAGTAGACAACCTGTGCTTGCGTTTTACGATGTAAACAAGCTGGTAGAGATTCAATGTGACGCATCTAAGGATGGACTCGGTGCAGTTCTAATCCAAGCAGGACGCCCTGTCGCATACTCATCTCGCTCGCTCACAGACACAGAGAAGCGCTACGCGCAGATTGAAAAAGAAATGCTGTCCATTGTCCATGCAGCAACAAAATTCCACTGTTATATATTTGGAAAAGAAACCATTGTCTACAATGACCATAAGCCACTGGAAATGATTTTCCAAAAACCACTAGCATCCGCACCAATGAGGTTGCAGAAAATGCTGCTGAGGCTTCAGTGGTACAACCTAAAAGTCCGTTACCGCAAAGGAAAGGATATGACAGTCGCTGATGCTCTATCCAGAGAGTACCTACCTGAAGCTGATCCAGAAATGGAGACTCTAGAAAACATCAATATGTTCGATATGTTAGACGTTACTCCAGATCGCTACTTGGACATAGCCCAACGTACCAAATTAGAATTGTCAGACCTATGTAGCATAATAGTACAAGGATGGCCAGACATCAAATCCGAAACACCCCTTAGTGTTAGAGAGTATTGGGATTCTAGAGATCTCTTATCAGTCACAGATGGCATAGTCTACAAGGGATTGAGAATCGTTATACCACCAAGTCTACAAAGCCACATGCTGAAACTGATTCATGAGTCACATTTAGGAATTGTCAAATGCAAACAGAGGGCAAGAGAGGTCATGTATTGGCCCGCTATGAATACAGCCATTGAAGAGGAAGTCAGAAACTGTTCAAAATGTGCCACGTACCAAAACAAACAAAGTCGTGAACCACTTAAGCCAACGAATACACCTGAGGTTCCTTATGGGGAAGTTGGATGTGATTTGTTTGACTTTGAACAGAAGAAGTACCTTATGATAGTGGATTATCATTCCAGATACTTTGATGCAATTGAACTGAAATCTACAACAACATCAGCAGTCGTCAATGCTATGAAAGCTACATTTAGCTGTCACGGGATTCCAATGAAATTGCGATCAGACAATGGACCTCCATTTAACTCACGAGAATTCCATTTGTTTTGCAACCAATACAGAATACAACACACCACATCAAGTCCGCATTTCCAAAGTTCTAACGGAGAAGCAGAAAGAGCAATACAGACAGTCAAGAAACTGTGGAGAAAGTCAGATGATAAATATCTCAGCTTGTTAAACTACCGAACAACACCGCTGGAGTCAGTCAACCTATCACCAGCACAACTCTTAATGGGCCGTAGACCACGGAACAACTTACCAACCCATACAGAGCTACTTAAGTCCAGAAACGCAGGACCAAATCTTAGTCAACAAATGAAAGATATTAAGGAGAAACAGAAGTTATATTATGATAGGAGACATGTAAAAGAGTTACCGCGCTTAGATATTGGTGATCAAGTTAGAGTTGCACCAGAAACCTTAAACACCAAGGAATGGAAACCAGCAACAGTAGTTGAACAACACAAACAGCCGAGATCCTATGTCGTCGAGTTTAACAACAATCAAAGGCTCCGACGCAACAGAAAACATCTCAGAAGAACAAATCCGAATGCTAACCGTGTACCAGAAATGGAACCAGAACCGGATACAGAAAGCGATTCCGAGATTGATACGCACGAACCTCCAAACACATTGAACAAACATTCTTCTAAAGGTGTCGTACTTGCGGACTCACCTAAACCCGTTGTTACTTCATCTGGCCGTGTCGTGAGGAAACCGAACCGACTAGACCTCTGAATTCCTATTCATTGACATTTGTGAACTCATTAATTAAGTTAATTGCATGGAATTGATTGCTTTAATTATTTTAAAAATTGTCTAATTGAACAGTGTTGATTAACAGAATTTCTAATTGATGAGTCAAATTAACTTTCATTTCATGTATGCATTTGAATTGAATTTTGATTTCATATTGTATTAATCTTTCTAAAGAAAGGGAGATGTAACATATGATTACTTGATATGTTTATTTGATCGGGTTCGATATACAAATTATTCTTTTAATAAACTTGTTGATGGAACACATGTGTTATCCCTAGCAGTTCAGGTTTCGGGCATACAGGCGGACATTACACTACTGACAAAAGATCTATCTACAGGTGTAAACCTATCAGATGGTGAAAAATGGTGTCTAGGTGTAGACCTGTCTGTTTTTGGTGTACTCTGTGTAGATGTAGCTCTGTGAGCATGTGGTGTTTCTGGTACAAAGTTAACCCTGTCTACATGTGGTGTACCCAGTGTAGATATAGTTCTATTTGCATGTGGTGTCTCTGGTACAAATGCAAACCTATCTGGTGGTGGTGGAACAAAGTGCAATCTATTGTGACGGTCTAGCTGTGCAGATAATTCTAATTATGTTCCCCAAACGAAGTTGGGGAACATATTGTTTTTACTCTGTTTCTTATTAAGGTCTTCCGTCTTCAGCGGAAGACCTTCTTGTTATTCTTCGGTTTCTTTTTCACTTTTTTTCTTACCTATTATTATTCTTTTTTTTTTCTTACCGATTTTGTGCACGCGATTTCTCGAAAACGGCTCGATGGATTTCCATGAAACTTTCAGGACTCATGTAACATTACTTGAACTTGATTCATTTTTTTCCGTTTTGATGACGTCACTTCCGGTCCGGAAATATTGTCGATTTTATGATTTTTGAAGGGTCGGGTTGTCCGCGAACGTTCTAAAAACTGGCTTAAGATAGAAACGTGAAAATTTCAGGTATGATAGTCCTAAGTCTATGGATGTGCAAAATGAATTTTAAATTTTATCGGAAGTGCTGCGCGTCGGCGCTTGCTATGGCCCGAAAATTGTCCTATCGCGAATTTCAAATTTTTTACAACCTTTTCTATGATATCTTTTTACTTTGAAATATTTTGTTATAACATATAGAACAAAATAAGTGTGGAATTCCAAGATCTTTCAAATGATATCTCGAAAAAAGGGCTGGCCCCTAAAATTAAGGGATTGGAGGGGCCATAAGTTTTTCCATTATAACTCAAAAAGTATTGAGAATTTGTAATATATCAAAGAAGCAAAGTTGTTCAATATTTCAAGCATAATCTACGGGAGTCGTCAAAATACGTCCGACGACGTCACTTCCGGCCAAACCGGAAGTAGTCGGAAAACGCGTATTTTGGTCATTCATGACAAGTTTTTGGGTATTTTATGTCACTAGGAACATAAAAATAAATTTTCCGTCCGTCGTTGTCACTTCCGGTCAAACCGGAAGTAGCAAAAAATGGCTTATTTTTGCATTAATTAACATAGATTTTGAAGATTCAACCAATTTTGGGCCGTTATTTCTCATATTTGTAAAAAATGAAAACTACTTCCGGTCAAACAGGACGGAAGACCTACTCGTTGCTTTGCAACGAGCTTTGCTCTAGTTAAGGTCTTCCGTCTTCAGCGGAAGACCTTTCTGTTATTCTTAGGTTTCTTTTCCACAGTTTTTATTATTTTTTTTCTTACATATTTTGTGCACGCGAGTTCTCAAAAACGGCTCAATCGATTTTCATGAAACTTTCAGGAATGATAGAAGATCAAAAAAGCTAGGTATATATTTTTTTGTTTTGATGACGTCACTTCCTGTTTGGAGATTTCTGCGATTTTGTCATTTTTAGAGGGTCACTTTGTCCGGTAATGTTCTCAAAAACCATTGAAGATAGAAGTGTGAAATTTTCAGGGATGCTAGAGCAACCTTTGGAGAAGTGCCTTTTGTATATCACAACTACCGGAAGTACGAGGCGCCGACGCTCGCTATGGCCCGAAAATAGACCTATCAAGAATTTCAAAATTTTTAACACCTTTTCTACGATAACTTTTTACCTAGGAATAATTTGTTAAGACATGTAGAACAAAAGGAGTGTAGAATTACAAGTCCTTTCGACTGGTATATCCAAAAAAGGGCTGGCCCCTAAAATAAGGGGCCTATAGGGGCCGAGCGAGTTTCCTTTATATCTCAAAAAGTATTGAGAATTTGTAATACGTCAAAGAAGCAAAGTTGTTCAAAATGTCAAGATTAATCTTTTGGCGTCGTCAAAATACGTCCGCCATGGTCACTTCTGGCCAAACCGGAAGTAGTCTTTAAACGCGTATTTTTGCCGTTCTTGACACGATTTTGGATAAAAATATGTATCTAGGAGCATACAAATTAATTTTCAGCCCGTCGACGTCACTTCCGGTCAAACCGGAAGTAGCCAAAAATAGCTTATTTGGAAGGTTTTGATGCAAAATTGAAATTATAAAGTCCTTGTAGACGACTTATCTCATTGCTTTCTGGTGTTGAAGTCACTTCCGGTCAAAACCGGAAGGAAGACCTACTCGTTGCTTTGCAACGAGCTTTGCTCTAGTTATTATTATTTTTCTTCTTCCTGGGCACTTTTTTGTCCGCGAATGATCTCGTAAACTATACATCCAACTAAGGTGAAATGTTTTAGGGTCAGTAGACATGTTATGTAGATTTGCGGAACGAAGGTCATTTTGCGTGCACGTGCTTGCAACATTTGAAATGACCAATATAATGTATATTGCCGTAACTTTTCTTATTTTTGATGAAATGCTATGAAACTCATAATGTAGGATATATAAGTAGTATAAACAAGATGATGTGGTCAATATGGCAAGAACTCATGCGCATGCACGTGCGCTACGCTCTGATTGGCTAAAACTTAAGTTTCAATATCTTTCTTGTTTTTTTACGAAATCCTTTGAAATTTTGATTATAGCCATGCATTAGGATATCCTACAAAATGATATATAGCAATTATCATGAAAACACGTGCATGCACGTGCGTTGCAATCTGATTGGCTGACATTTTAAATAGCTATAACTCCCTTGGTTTTTAGCTCTACTGGTCAGAGACCAGAAGAGCTTATGCTATGGTAATGCGTCCGTCGTCCGTCCGTCTGTCTGTCTGTCTGTAAACAATTTTTCGAAATGCTACTCCTCCTACAGTTTTGGTCTGATTTCAATATAACTTGGCACACAAGTAGACTACATCAAGATACATAATTCTGTGTATCGGTTTTTGATTTCGATGAACAGTGTTGCCGTGGTTTCTAAAAATAGAAATTTCTGTGAAATTCTTTCAAAATGCTACTCCTCCTACAGTTTTGGTCTGATTTCAATATAACTTTGCACACAAGTAGACTACACTAAGATACATGATTCTGTGTATCGGTTTTTGATTTCGATGAACGGTGTTGTCGTGGTTACTAAAAATAGAAATTTCTGTGAAATTCTTTCAAAATGCTACTCCTCCTACAGTTTTGGTCTGATTTCAATATAACTTGGCACACAAGTAGACTACACTAAGATACATAATTCTGTGTATCGGTTTTTGATTTCGATGAACGGTGTTGCCGTGGTTACTAAAAATAGAAATTTCTGTGAAATTCTTTCAGAATGC
>NW_026926044.1:100000-103705 GCF_032062105.1 Saccostrea cuccullata | reverse complement strand
AGGGTATCATTCCTTATTTTTTGGCACTAGTTCTTTTTTCATCAGTTGTATAGTCACCTAAAGCTTGAAAAATATTTAGAAAGAAAAAATAATTGCATCGATGTATGTTTGGTGAAAATTAATTTTTTGAAGTCTGGAGTATATAAACATCAAAGTTTAAATTTGTTCAGAATCTCATTGAAATATTGCTGGTCCTTGCTTTCTTTTAAATCAATATCAAATATAATTATAGACAGAGAAAATTCAATCTCTGATTGATGAGATATCGACTTACAAATCGAAAATTGTCTCCCTTGAGCGTGAAAACCTGAAGCTCCATCAAACTTTTTCCAGTGTCCAGGGTGTTCATTCCAGGGTAAACTTGTGCCTACGATGTTGTCCTCACAATTTGGTGTGCTATAAGATTATGTTTTTCGGATAAAACACAGCCTTGTTTGTAGTTCTCTACAAATTGATTTCAATATCAGATATTTTTTATTGTGTGCATACATATGTCTTATTTTTCAAACTCAGACACCAAGCTTATCTTTAAATATTCAGCAAAAAAAGTACTGCATGGAGAATGTGTGGAGTTGTTTTAATCATCTCATCTTTTTACTTTCTGTTTTACCTTTAATTAGATGATTACTTTGGTTTTACCTCACTTTAAAAATTTTCAGATTCTTTCAGTTAATAAAATTAAAGTTTCTCTATAATTACATCTGTCATCTTTCTTTAATGGTATTGAAATTTTTTTTTATTAAAATACAAAAGCATCTGAGCTATAATGTCCATTTTCTCATTGACAAAGCTTTTGTCAATGATAGTTGGAGATTTCAGCTGAATTCTCAGCAACAGAATTTTCATGATTCGCCAATTTCTACTTCTGATTAAATACATACAGACCTATATATGTTACATTTACTTGTTTTTTGAATGTACATGTATAGCATGCAAATGTCAATAATTTATAGAGGTAATTTGAACTTATTCATTGATAGTAATACTATTTTATAAAAGAATATTAAGGGAATGGGCAGCTACCAAAGTTATGGGATTTATAGTCTAATCACAATTATGATTTTTGAAATTTTATTTTCAGTGCCATGATCTGGAAGCTAAGAATGAACAAGTTTTACTTTCTGTGACTCCAATGAAAACCAAGCTGGCCAGACTGATGCAGAAATGTAGGGAAAAGGTAAGAGAAGGATCTTATGTAAATTTGCTTGTTTTTGGCAGATTTCTTCCTATAAGATAGAATATTCTGATGATTATCACATATATTTCTTTATAATTTTTACATTAATTTAATAGGATGATTTGCTAAGAAAACTAGGAGCAGAATTACGTAAACAGAAGATTGGCGGTGGGCCGGGGTCTCCCCTCCAGGAACTGGCCTTAATGGAGCAGAGGATGTCTTCTGAGGAATACAATGTACTGGAGGAAGGATCTCCTCAGGTAGGAAATCATCTCAATCAAAAATACTTTAAATATATTGACACTTGAATTGTTACTATTCACATACAGACGAAATTTATGGATGATCTCAGATTTGATTGGAGATACTCTATGGCAAAATATTAGAAATAAAACTCAAGTGAAGTAGTCCATGCAGACATGCTTTAAAATTTGTGATGTAAAATTCCCTCATTTAATATTAACAAAAAATGAAATGCAATCTTGTGAGGAAGGATTAGTTTTGAGAATTGTTTTGATTTCCTGAAACATTTTGTGTTGCTATAAACCATCAGAAAAATCTAAAATATAATTTCTTGTTCACAGCAAGCAAACCATTTGAGTAGACATTCTGTATCCATGATTGACCTGCAGAGGTCAAGGTCAAATTCCTCTGTCAGTGACAGCCAGGACCATGTTGCCCATAGTGACACAGAAATGGTGACCCCTATCATGCGCCGATCAAACCACCATGCAGAGAGACGACAGAGACTGCTACCACCATCCTCACACACACCACGACTGCCACACATTCAGGGAGGTCAAATGTCGCCTGGTTACGGTTCACCTAACGAGTCACTTCCTGTAGGTCACATGCCACCTGATCAGCTATTCATAGCTGTAGCCAATTATGATCCTCTGACCTTCTCCAGAAGTCATAGGCCTTCAGAGGAACTAAGGCTGCAGGAATGGGACAAAGTCACTGTAAAAGGTTGTTATCACTATCACTTAATCTACCAAACTATTATAATTTCAATTTCACTCACTTTGACCTTTGAAAAGGTTTTTCCCTTAATTTCCATGTCATTTATCCATCTTTATCAATGCACTTGTAGACTACAGTTAAGGAATACTTGAAAACAACCCGTTCTCTTGAAGCAATAGATTTATAATTAATTTTTGGATCATTTGACATTTTCTGTAGGACCACTTGATGACACAGGTTATTACTTGGCTGAGGTGAACGGTAGAACAGGACTTGTCCCTGCAGCTTATCTTCGTCCTGCCAGCCTTGCTGACCAGAGAAATGGACGATGGAAGGGAATTATGGGACAGAAACCTCCAGCTTATCTTGATGCGAGTCCTGAGAGAATCGTGGAGACACATTACCAACTTCAACAGTCACAAAATAGAAGTGGTAAGGACTTCCAAATCTAAGAATGGGGAATATATTTACAATTTGTTAATTTTCTATTAGAACTACTAAAGTTTAACTTTGGTATCTCAAATACATGTACCATGTATATGTTGAAGTGAGTTTCAGTCACTTTTCTTTATGAATGTGTATTTTTATGTTTGGAACCCTCTGATCTCTTAATTTTTTCTGATCACCTGATTCTTCGAGTTTGAGATAAAGAAGTTTTATTTAATATATACTCAATTTTGCAGGTGCCCCTTTGTTTCCTAGGATAAATGGACATGTCCCTGAGTTATCCCCCTTATTTAGCAGAAACTCCACCTCATCAGCAAGGACATCAGGTTAGTTCTAAAGGTCTTTGAAATGTTCCTTAGAGAAGATTGCTTAGTGATATTTTATATAGCTATGTAACAAAGGACATTCTTTGCATCTGGAATGCTGTGATTAAGAAATGTTTTTTTTTGCCGATTATAGAGTACCCAGATCCACCCAAAGATTTCCGAGTTGAAAAGGTCATAAACCGGAACACTCTAATGTTAGCTTGGACACCTCCAAAATTCACCGAGAACAATCACAACAGAGGGGTCAAATGTACTGGGTACAAAGTAAGTAGTCACATATAACAATCAAAACAGAGGGGTCAAATGTACTGGGTAAAAGTAAGTAATCACCTATAATAATCAAAATACAGGGTTCAAATGTACTAGGTACAAAATAAGTAGACACCTTATCTAAATAGAGGGGTCAAATGCACCGAGTACAAAGTAATTAAGTCACCTACAACAGTCAAACTGGGGGAACAAATATATAGGGTGCAAAGAAAAAAGACACACAAATATCTATATATACATGTACATTACAAAAGCTGCATGCAAATCTGCCTTAACATAATGAATGCATAACCTTCAAGATCAAGATGTTCAGTGATGATTATCTTTGTTTTAGATATACTTAAATGGTCAGCTTCATCAACAAGCCAGCAGTCCACACATCGCCAAAACAATCGTCAAGAATGTGGACACTCGCCAGCGTCAGGCGTTCAGCATACAGACCATAGGATCGGGGGGACAGTGTTCTGACGTCGTGGAAACCGTCCATAACGCCCCAGTAACAGGTGACCTTGAGGGGCCAGA
>NW_026926044.1:0-95000 GCF_032062105.1 Saccostrea cuccullata | reverse complement strand
GATCCTGATGGTGACAGACAGCGGATGGACTTGTTAATCTCATCAGTGAAATAAACATCACCAGTATCAGTCACACACATGTCATTAGGAGAGATTCTAAATCTACTTTCTTTTACACCTTGCTGATTGACTTTTTCTATATAACTTGAAGATGTTTCATACAGGTAACATTGGTCGTCACTGATAGTCTCCAAAGTGTGTATTGCTTGATTTCCATATTGAAAGGAGTTTATCTGAGTCACACTAATATCATCTAAATCTAAGGTTCTTCCAACCACAGATTCAAGAAAGTCTTGATTATTGATTTCACCTCTTATGAATCTCTCTGAATGTTCCCATTTTGTCATACATGTCATATGAACCTCCAATTCAGACAGCATTTTCTTCAGTTCTCTGTGGTTGTCAATCAAGCTGTAATCTGACATGGTGCTGTTGTTCTCCTCCATGAATTCCACTGTGTCAACAATTCCTCTCTTCTTCTTCTCTAACTCAGATTTCACATGGTTAAGTTGATCATTCTTCTTAACCAGATTGTTTCTCAGTGTTTGTTCATGATGTCCTCTGATTTCTGTCAGCCTGGCCATTATCTCATCACAATGGTTTTGTAACTTTTTAATCTCAGAGTCACACAGTTTTTCATTTTCTGTTATCTGTTGTGGAATCTTCTCTACCTTTTCATCAATCCCAGGAAGATCCTCTTCCTTGATCTTCTTCAGAAATTTAAGCAGACCTCTCCTCCTTTCGGTGGCTGCCGTGGGTAAAGTTTTCCAGTCATGATCTCTATGATCTGTTTTAGCACACGTGGCACAAATAAATTCATCACAATCCTCACATATAATATCAATAGGTAATTCATGGGATTCACACATGTTAATTTGAACTAGAGGAGAGCCCAGTGGATATTCTTCCGAGTTATTTTCAGCCATGTTTGTCAGATGAAGCGACCTTGGTAATGATCTATTTTTTAGCGTAATAGTGTGTGCATGTTAGACAATTATTCGATTGTAAAGTTGGCCTTTAAATTTAACAAAAGACAGGTAGACGTGCAATGATTTGTAAATATACAGGTGTCTACTGGTGCATTGAATGAACAGAAAAATCATATATGTAAAATTATGAATTAATTTATGATAGGTAGTTTCTTCTCCAGAGGGAAGTGGTCAGAAGGAAATAGTCAATTTCAAGCAAACTTGTCATATATAATATATAATTTTTCATAAAATAAGAAATTTAATTAAGTTTGTTCAATTGAGGCAGTACAATATACCCTCTTTCGAGTCGAGGCATTTTGAAATTAGGAAAATTAAGTGGCATCAATTATTTAAGTCTTGTAACGGCTATTAGGTCTAAAATTATTTCTTATGTGAAAGCTTACAGACATTATATGTGCATTGAATTTTAATCAATGCTTTTCCCTTGAAGGTAAATGGTTGAGGCAACACTTAGTTTAAACAGTTACCATCTCAAGACACAGAGTTCTGATTAGAGAGTTCTGATAGTTTTCATAAAAAGCAAGCATTCTAAAGTGATGTTTCTACAAATCATGGTACCTTGGCTAGATTCCTTTTATATATATATATATATATATATATATATATATATATATATATATATATATATATATATAAAATATGAGTGGCATTTTCTATAATTTATCGTTTGGTGCTAAGAATTTTTATAATTTTATTAGTTTCACATGCTTCCAGCCTCAAAAACTCTGTCAGGCCTTGATATGAAAGCTGAGCATAAGTCTTAAACACATTTGAAATAAATTCAAATAAATAATTAAATACCGTGTTGCTACTCATTTTTTGGTGGCCAATAACATATAAAGGTCTGTAATTTAAAGAGAAAATAGTTAGGTGGAAATGGCAAATAGTAACAAAAAGGAAAATTATTTATATTCCTGTATGGCCAATTCATTACCGAAACAAACCTGTTGGAGTTTGGGATAGATCCATGCATCTTTCAAAATTACTGGCATTTTAGCCTGATATCTGTGCATCCTTTAAAAATGGTTATGCTAAAATCATATCAAACCTAATTCAATAAAATATGAGTGGAAATATCTCTTTTATGAATGGCTTAAGCTACATTTGATGGGAAAGCTGCACATCTTCCAAATTGGTCAATTTTTCTGAAAGCTGATGAAGTCTTTCTTTGAAGCCTTGACTTAATTAAAAAACATCTTTACAAATGTACATAAGTTTAAATGAATTTTGTAAATATTTACTTCGAAATGGCACCAAATACTTTAACTTTTTCACTTAACCAAAAATTGTAATTCATAGATCCAGCATCTGAAGCAAGTCTGTAAGTGTGCATCCTTTGATTATCATCCATGCAAATTTGGTCAACATAGGAGTCTTTACTTGGAAATAGGACCTGCATCAAAAAATTTAATTTATCTGTTCACTCAACCAGAATATGTAGGTCAGATCCAGCATCTGAAACAGCCTGGAAGTGTGCATTCTTTAACACACCCAGTTTTTTGTTTTACACAGAAAACTTTAACATGTTCCAAAATGAAAATGTATGCCTATAACCAAAACAAGCTTGGCAATGTGAATCCTTATATGCTTCATCCATGGAAGTTCGGTCAACATACAACTTTTAGATACTTTTCCACTACATGTGCGGGCATTTTAATTATTTTTCTTAAATACAGTGTTTCTTAAATAAAACTATGACTGGGCTAATTTAAAATGGAGCAAAATGTCTGCAAGTGTAAAAATAACCCTGTATACATTACTTTTTGGTACTCCTTGTCTCTCTGTTGTCAATTTATTTATCCATTCAGTCGTACATTGTATACGACTTATTGTGTTTGCCTATAGAATGACCATCTTTTAATGAATATACACAATATCAATTTAGTGAATGGCAAATCGTGCTCAAGGACTGAAATCTCATTGCAATTTATTGCTTTGCATTTTTTATATAAGAGTGTCTGTGTTGAAAATAATTGAAGACAAATTGTCAGAAATGATCAAAATGATACTTGGAAAGCATAGTAGAACTAACAAAGTTGGACAAGTCAAATAGACATAAAACACATGGGTCAGAATTTATGTACATTAAATATGTCTTCATTTATTGTTTTCCACATAAGACATGTCTTTGAAAAAAAGGGTTTTGCATAAAAAAATCTTACAACAGAACATTTATGTACTACATGTAGTACTTCACAGTCATCTTCTTAACAATTTTTGAAAAACTGTGTCTTTGGTCAGCAATATATGTTATAATGTACACATGTGTTCCAGTCTGTACAAAATCACAACAGTTCATTCCTTCAATACTGTAACATTATCATAACTGATTTCATTTGCCTCTCTTATTTCTATAAAATCCACAGATCATTCCTCTGTCCAATTTTTATCAAGGAAAATAGCCAAGGCAAGTCTTTCCCAAGTTCTATTTATAAAACTCTCAAGAGTTATCACTCGGAAACCCAAACACTTTTACAGTACCAGCGTCTCGATTTCTGTCATATGTGTCCCTATCATCGCAGGCATAGGCCAGTAGAGGGCGCTTTGGGTGCCAGGCAACCGTAAACGTAGGAGCTTCACATGTGATCTCCGTGATTTTCTCCCCTGTAAAATGAAAGATGATTCAGAACTCACTGAACATTCATGCTTTTATTTCAAAGTAAAACAAAAGCTGCAAAAGATGTCATTTAAATTTTTTGATTTCTGGTTTCAGAAAGCTATTGTCAGCACAAACTCAGCACCACCAAGCCTCCTCTCCTAACCTGATAACAGGCTGTAACACTGATGTCTGTCTGTCTGTAGTACCTGGCCAGGGAGTGTCTCGGCCTGACCAGATTGTGTTCAGACAACTGTAATGTACCTCCCTCATTAGACTCAGGATGAGGACTCTTAACCCTGCGATATGATTGGGGGGCACCTGTCACCAGAGTTAGTGGGTCAGCTAAGTGTCCGTGTAAGTCTCTAACCTTTTACCATTCATCATGAACCAGATTCTATCCTCCTCACCTCATAGAGGTACATGTACCAAAAACTCCTATCAGCCATATATTCATTAATGAAACTCATTAACCCACTTAGGATTTTTTTTTTTGCCAAGTCACAGTACAAATTCTGTTATTAGAAATAACTTTTAGAAACTTGGAATCTGTATGATTTTAAAATCATTAAAAACATGACTTTGTGTGTTGTGTTTTAGCATACCTGAGTCGACTTCTGCAATGTCTATGATGAGATCCTCTGATGCTGAGGCTAACATTTTACCATCATGACTAAAGCTCAAGGTTCTCACTGGCCATTCTAACCTGAAAAATAGACGACAATTCAGGACAAGATTTCTCTTTCAGTTGAAAAAAGATATGCAATAAAAATGTATAAGACTTCCTGGCATTTGACACTAACCTAGAGAGAGTCCTGACACACGCTAACTCTGCGACATCCCAGATACTGACCAAGGCATCAGCACTTCCTGTGGCAAAGTACTTCCCCTTGGGATCAAACTCGATACAGATACAGTTAGCAGGGTGGGCGTTCAATGTGTGCTGCAGCTTTAAGTCTGGGTAACTGGCAAGAAAAATCATAAAATCTTATTAAAAGGCCTCGTAAATTTTCCCTTACAGTAAAAAAAAATGCATTATATAGCAAAGTATATAACAATATCCAGTAAATAAGTTTATAATATGTTTTAAACTTGAAGTGATTTTTCACTGTGTCAATTTATTACATGTATCTGCTGTAATAAATAGTATTTTACAGCATCATAAATTAAGACTCTACATTGAAAATCTACAAAACCTGTAAAGTCATACTGTTTGCCCACTTTAATGTGTTTACACTTCCCTTATAATGTAAGTATGTGTGTATATTTTAACTACTCTGCCCCTACCTTAAAATGTTTATGCTTCCCTGGCCACTTGTCAGGAAGAACAGATCACCATCATTGTTCCAAGAAATCTCATTGACCTCAAACTTGAACTGTTCCTCGGCCTTTGACCTATGACTTCTGACATCTATAAAGGTGATGAGGTCATCCTTGTTCCCCACTGCTATTGTGCTGCCATCTGGTGACCAGCATATATTGATATTTTCACCTACATGTTGAATAAAAAAATAGACACAGCATAAATGTGTGTAAACAAATTCTTTATAAAGTAAAAATAAAATTTTAGGTTGATGCATGTATGAAATTAAAATCAATTGTTCCCTCTAATAATATCTATTATATATAAACTTTACTTGGTAAACCGTCAACTGGACTTGATTTGCATCTCTGTAAAAGTTTAGATAAGCTCATTCTAGATTGAATTCACATTGACACATTCACGTCATCATTCAAAGTGCATCCAGCTCTTATTTATAAAACAGTCTGTTCTGAATGCCTCACCCTAGGTCTAGGTTTTGAATAGAATGCGTACCCTTTGTGTTGACCGTGGCCACAGAGCGGTTTGTCCTGGCGTCCCAGATCCTGATTGTCTTGTCTCCGCTGGCCGTCACCAGTTGATCGGGATTCTTGGGATGCCAGCAGAGCTGATCTACACTGTCACTGTGTCCGCGGAGGGTACAGTCCTTCACCTTGTTGTATGAATAAATTACTGCTTAAATATAAAATTTTGATATCCGTTCCTTTTACATATTATATCTGGTAGACAGACTACTCGGCCCAACGACACCTCGGCCCGTGCTGGTTGACACCTCGGCCCTGACAGGTCGGCTCAAAATCATTGACACCTCGGCCCATACTGAAGACTGCTCGGCCCAAGGAATAAAATTAAAATTTAGTTTGTTTAAATTAGTTTAATTTTTTTTTTTTTTTTTTTTTTTTTATTTCCTATGGTAATGTAAATGTATACTATGTATATATAATCACTATACGTTTACTATAAATATACGATAATTTCAGTATTTTCTAACAAACCACAGCACAACATCAAATTACAATCCGTTGATTGGGAGGTAAAAGGTCTATTTATTTATTGACTTTGTTGTTTATTACAATGCAACATTATACATTATTAATAGTTATTAGCCATTTTTAAAAAGTTTTGGTTGTCCTCTCCCGACTGACTGACTAAAATATTGTCTACTGCAGTGCATTGTACCATTGAATTTACTGAAAATTATGTGTAAACCAATAGGTCTACACAGAAGTTTATGTCACAAGATTTATTGATTTGTTTATTTTTGATATATATATAAATATATTACTGTTTAATTTTAAAAACTCATATTTTTTTCAAATCAATTCAATAAAATATCAACAATGGTTTCTTACAGGAACTTTTCATTAACGGCTTCTCGTAATTAACTCCCCCCAGTCAACACTCCCCTATGACACGCGCTCGAGACTTAAAAGGTATTGCACTGCGTCTTCTTGTTTGTTTAATGTTTAGCATTTATATAATCAAGTTACTAATTAATGCATTGTCTTTCTTTAATTACCGTCAAATATTGCCGTCTTGGAAGATTGCAAATGTATCAAATTAATTTTCTTTTGCATTTCATATATAACAGCATAAATAATAAATATGTTTAATTAAAATGATATATTTTTGTTTGGGCCGAGCAGTCTTTTATGTGAGCCGAGGTGTCTTTAAATTTGGGCCGAGCCGTCGGAGCCGAGGTGTCAATGGGCCGAGGTATCGTTAGGCCGAGGTGTCGTTGGGCCGAGCAGTCTGACATTCTTATATCTCGCATAACAATCTGATTTTACCCTATCTGACATCATTACTAGCATAGCTATAATTTCACAAGCTGAGTAATGTTCCATCTATAGCTATTTATCCACAATAATAACATTTAAAGTAAAATTCATTACTGACAGTACTGTATTTATAAACTTTAAAACCTGTCGCTATCAAACAAGCACACAAATCACAAATACACGATCTACATAAAACCGCGAAATTGATTGAAGCCTACCATCCGGTCTCTGTCGTTGTCCAGTTGAAACACACTGACAGTTTTGTCAAATGACCCTGAGGCCAGACGCCTCCCGTCACAGCTCCAGGCCACAGAGTGCACCTTGGAATCATGAGCTGTGTGCTCTCGTATTCGTTTGTTTTGCTGAAAATGTTTTCGCATGTTTTCAATGTAAGTCGCCATGTTTAAAATAAAACTTAAAACCCAAAACGAACGGTGAATTCCGGAATAGTGTTTTTTTTTTAAATAAATTCAAATAATAAATAAATTAATCAATTAAAATAATAAATAAAAATTTTAATATGCTCTCAATAATTTCTTTTATGCACTATTTGATTCCTTGATTCTTTTTCATTTCTTTATAATGATTATCCCCCCCCCCCAAAAAAAAGAGAAATGGTTAAAAGATGTTAAAATAAATGTAAAATCTATTTACAGCGGTAACTGGAAATTCCAGAAGCCCCCCGTTTTTTGGAGAATACCCATACAGAAAGGTAGAAGCCCCAATAAAGTGGTAGAAGCCCCACAAAATTGAATGAAATGGGGTACATAAAACCCTAAGGTGATGTTTAAATGAATGATATCAATATCCGTAAATTTTTATAGCCAATTTTACCTCAGAGTCGACAGAAATCGGGCGCCATTTCTTCTTGTCTTCATATTCCGTACACCACGCCCGATCTGAAATCGCGATCGCTGAAGTCGTTTCGAGTAATCCGTGAAAATCATTACCGTAATCAAGTGAAGAATATAATATATGATTTTTATTTTCAAAAAAAATGTATATGAAAGGAAAGTTAAGAATATAAATTAAGCATTGAATATTTACATATTTCCTAAATGAAATAAAATATTAATTATGAACATATTTCTTGACCTACTTGAATACTTTTATCCACACTGGTTTGTACCTACCAAAAAGAATTTTATATCGAAAATCATTATTGAAAATATGAAAATATTTGTATAGCTGATGTGTACTGTTACATTAAAACATTGAGATTTAACCTGGTGATAGAAATTACTGTAACAGTGAAAATACTAATTGATTGGGTGTTTTAAATGAATTTAACTAGGCAATTAATCAATTAATATAGTTTTTTTTTTTAAATTTCAATCATTTATAATATAAAATTAAGTTAAATTAATTAATGAATCAAGTTGTTAATTTATCTAATTTCTAAGGTATTTGTTTTGGTTTGTTTTTCTTCCATGTTTATTCAAATTTGAAGTTCAGTATTCATGCATTCATTATTATTTTCTAGTTACTTGTTGCAATTTTTTTTTTGGTTCTGTTTTATTTGGGGGAGGGTTTTTTTTTTTTTTTTTATCATTTTTTATTTGTGTGTGTGTGTGTGCATGTAATAGAAAAAATTATACCCATTGATATTACATGTATATAAGAAAGCAATATGTATCCATTAGAATGAAATTATTAGAATCCAGGTCCGGGAAATAAAAAAGTTACATAATTTAAAAAATTATTAAAATGTGCATAATTGCATATATGCAAACACTTGTAAAGTGGGTATTATGAGAATATGGTGAGAATATTATTTACACATCAGCTAGCTGTGTTGTTATGTACTGGGATAAAGAGGCACCCCTGTGTGTGTACATGCAATATATACACAGCTGTTGACACTTGGTCAAGTTGACAATGAACTCCTTTTGATCAAACACCTGTTCTCAGCTAGTCTGACCAACCTCCCTCTGGCAGGGCATGTGTATATATACACTGAACCTTAACTATGCCCCATTGTTCTTGACTTTCATTATCAATTTGTAAAATAAATGATTTTGTAATATATTCTTTTTTTTAAATAATGTTGAATGATATGAAATGGTAATATGCTTTAAATACTAATTTTCATTTTAAGGATGTTGGCACACACATAAGGAAAATATGAATTTTGATAATTTTGATATACTAAATAATGATAAATTAAGAAATACCTGAAAAATATTCATAGATGATAGTTTCCTTATGTTCCCAGCTCTAGCCACATGGAGGCCTCCTTAATTGTAGAGCCATTATTTGAATTTTGAAACGGAAAAATATTAAAGCCAAAGGACCGAAGATGACCAAAAGATTAAAACAAAATAAAAAAAACTTAAAAAAGACTTATACATGTTATAGATACTTTATCATTATTCCTAGTCAATCTTTTGTTCATGTATAAACATATTACAGCCAAATAAAAGTAATTGACATAAAATTAAATAACATTATAACAAATTTCATACAAAGGAATTTATAATTTAATTAGCAAGATTAAAAAAAAATTTATGTTCCTAATCTAACCTAACAACACCAAACAGTATATTCACTGGTCTGCACCCGTCTGGCGATGAGGAATACTGCCTGATACTAACCCTACTCTAGAAAAAATAATAATATACAATTTTAAAAACATTTTTGGGTTTTAATGGTTTAAGACTGGTTTAAAAGTGTTTCTGCAAGTGGGAGAAAAAGATAATTCACATAAATTCATCTTCTGTGTCAGATATAGTGTTAGGAATCCAAAACATTATTGAAAAACTGTTAAGAAATAATTCGATTCAGAAAATATTTCTTGGAAGTCTGTTTAGGCAAATGATTTGTGGAACCATGGATCCAGGAAAGTACAATTCTACTGTTTTCGACATAAATAACACACTGCGAAGGAAATATGGGAATTCTCAGAATGTGATATTTTGGAAATGAAGGGTTTAATGAATTCAAATACATATAAAACATTTGGCGTGAAGATGGGATGATTACTTTGAACAGAGAGGCAATGGCAATTTTTAGTCGACAGATTCAACTGGCAATGAAATGTAAAATTACATAAAATACCTATGCTTGGAGATGATAAAAGGTTTATATTTCTAAGTTCATAATTTGTCTAAAATCTAAAAAATAAATTCAGTATTTTCATATTTTGAAATTTATTTTTTTTTTTTGTTCTCTTTGAAACATACAAGTAATTATTAATTAATTATCATTAGTATTTTTTATTATTATTGTTGCTTTGAAGCTTTTAGATATGTTCATATCGCTAAATTCAGAATTTCTCTAAAATCTAAAAAATAAAAATCTTAAATTATGTTAATGGCTAACGTCCTTAATTTTTTTAAAAAATATTTTATTTCCTAATATTTCATATATACGATGATAAACAGCAGCTAGCTTCGAAATTAGATCGGGCGTGATGTACGGTAAACCAGTAATGATGCCCGATTTCTGTCGACTCTGAGGTAAAATTGGCTATAAAAATTTACGGATATTGATATCATTCATTTAAACATCATCTTAGGGTTTTATGTACCCCATTTCATTCAATTTTATGGGGCTTCTACCACTTTATTGGGGCTTCTACCTTTCTGTATGGGTATTCTCCAAAAAACGGGGGGCTTCTGGAATTTCCAGTCACCCAATTCAGTAATTAATTTTTTATATATTTATGAATGAATCGTGATGATCAATGTGCTCTTCAAAGATTGTGGTTCCCGATCAAGGAGTTGGGGGGGGGGGGATTTTAAGCAAATAAACTACGTGCTTATAGTTATGAGTAGCTGCAGAACTGCAGCTCTCCGAAAAAAAATTATATCGATAGACCGGAGTATCAATATAATTTTTTTCAGAGAGCTACAGTTCTGCAGCTAAGTTACGAGGAGGGAGCAAGGATACTTCTTCCAAATATTGAAATGTGAATCATGGGTTTTTGGTGTTAAGGTTGGGTTCTGCTGATATTAACGTAGAACACATTATGTATTTTGATTTTTTTTTTTCTTTTATGTACTAAGTATAAAGGTAACAAACTAAGTGCAAATGTATGATGAGCAAGATCGAGTTCCTCTTCCAAAATTCTGAAAGTTGTGGCCCCAGGAAATCTGGAGTTAAGAAAGGTGACCTTATCATATAGTGAAAATGCATTGTGACAGTCTTCAAAAAGCTTCTTTTCTGCTCATCAGTATTAAACAGATAGACTTTGTGCATGCATGGCTATGATATCAGAGCAATATGCCTCTCCCAATATTCAGAATTCCATTTCCCTTGGTCAGGAGTATACTGACATTAAGAGTAGGGTTGAATCTTCAGGGCAAGTTCAATACTTACTTTTACTGAGCCTCTTTTTAGACTACATATTATTAAAGAAGTCTAAATTAAATTAACAAAAACAAAATCATATACCTAATAGTAATTTTTATTCTTATCCATCATGACAGATGGAATTAATTATAACAATAAATAAACTATAATAAATAACAATTACAATAATTTTATGAATTAATTCATATAAAGCATGATATGGTATTTTTGTTTCATTTAAATTGCTATACATTTAATATAATTCCAAAACCTAGTAATTTTGCCGTTGAAAATATTTTTTAAACAAGCATAAGGTCATTGTTACTAATAAATGTAAATGAAAGAGAAAACATGAAATTAATTTTAAAATATATAGCTGATAAGTGCATGTTTATCTGGAATTAAAGACCTTAACCTTGCAAAACGAAAAATTCACATCAATGAAAACGGTTTAAATTCTTGTCATACAGCATCAGAAACACACACAGACATGAGTATATGTATACGAATTGCCTCACAGAAATTTTACACAGGAAAATTTCATAACACATTCTTCAGAGAATTAATATTTAGATGAATTTTATGTAAGAAAAAAATATACAAATCCATATTTGATACACATTATAGAAGGTCATCCTTTTTATAATGCACTATAGATTTGAAGTGAAAATTAAAAAGTGAGTCAGTTTCTTCTCATATAAGGCAGTACATTTAAAGCACAATTTGAAGCTGACACATGGAACACTTGTCAATCATGAGAACAGGATGCGGACCTCCTCTTTGAACTGGTTCCCTTTATCACCAGCTTTCTGACAGTAAAACTCGGCAGGAGTCCTCAGTCCCAGGTTAGCCAGGAGACGGGCATACTCCAGGTAAATAGCCTCCACCAGCAGTACTAAAAATAGTGACAGTCTTTATCAAGATTTTGTTTTTAAAAAATACATGCTCATCACACTAAATACTATAATATATTTGAGGAGGAACAAAAAGAAAAAAATGTATAAATACAATGTTATTTTCCCCCAAATGTAACTATTGCCCCATCAGGCACATTTGCAAAAAAATTTGCCCAATTTTGATTCACTCTGAATCCCATTTTAAATTTTCTTCTATTTTTTTCACACGAATGAAGTTTAAAATTGAAATGGGAGCAAAGATTTTCTATAATTACATATATATTAATTAACATAATTAAATTAATCATAAAGGATGGAGACATGACTCTTTATCTTTTTTGACAGTTGTTCACAATTTTTTTACCATTGTCCTTGCTTTGGTCCAGTAGTCCGAATTCTTCCAGTGCCGCCGTAAAACAAGCTGCTCTGTTGAATTGTCTCATTCCATATAACATCTCCAGCACCTTAGAGAACTGACCTAGGGATAGCATCACCAGTAAGGCCTTACTCTGAAAGTAACAGAACACCTCTCTATAATGATGTGCGCAATGGACAAGTTTGGCTGTTTACGAATAAATGATACATGAAGCAGGTGCCTGCATTCCAAGAAGAGATACTAGTTTTCACAATAGATCTAAATGTGTAATTAAATTATGAAAATTTAATCCCCTGCAAATTGAGGACCTTCAAGCTTCAGTGTATTGGAGTGTATTTTGACTACTTAGGTTATCATGTTATATTATTACAATTTCTGTACAAGGCAGTACATGTATAGTCATTTTTGTCTACATCCATGCAGGTGATTTATAACTTGCATTTACAGAAATGTTGTATGGGTCATGTTTGGATGTTTTGGCATTATAATTTCATTTGTGTAAAAGACAAGACACTTTTATGTACATTTATGTGACCCATATTTTTTCGTTCATGACCTACTTTTTGGTTGACCTGTGTCCCACATAAGTGATCCACCCATCTCTTCATCACCTCACAACAATCACTGCTGGTTAACGTGGCCTACAGGGAAGAGAAGAGAAACATGATGTTCTTAAATCTTTCCAAAGAAAAGTTACTTCGTAAATTTCTCAATAGCTGAGAATAAACAGACCACCAGAATATCATGAAAACATACAGCTAAATTTTTCAGATAGATTATTAAACTCTGGTTGTTATAAGTATAAAACATGAAAGATCATGCTAGGATTTCAAACAAGGACACAAATAATGTACAAAAACAGACCTTTGCCAGCCAGACAGCCTGATCCCAAGCTCCATATGTCTGAAGATATCGGCAGGCATCAAGTCCTTTGTCAATAAGACACAGTAACTGTACTCCCTCTAAAAAATATAAAACACTGCATACAGAAATCAAATCAGGGTCAATATCAGACACAGTAACTGTATGCCCTCTACAGGAGAAAAATATAAAACACTGTATACAGAAATCAAATATTAAAGGGTCAATATCAGACAGTACATTGTAATAGAACACAATAAAAGAAAAATTAAAGTAAAAAATTCTTTCATGAACTTATAATGCTAAAGCATCCCTCTACATACATGAACCATATTTAACGGCTGAGGATTTCTGACATCACATGTATTATCATTGTTTACCTTTGATTTTTCCATTGGCGATGAGATTTGTGGCCACCAGTTTGATGGTGCTCTGTGAGACACCAGAAGATCTGATACTTGCCACCAAACAAGCTCTGGAAAGAGATCACTCAGCAATTAATAAGAAATAAATGTAACTGCTGTCTACTCATAATGTATAATTCAGACAAGTATGAACATTCCTTTGGATATGCAAGTAATAATTCGTTTCTGAATCAGTGTGTTCTCACAAGGAATGGTTACAGGAGCAGAAGTCTCTCTAATTTATACCCCGGTAAGTTTCCAGGTTCTTAACAAACAATTAAAAGATTGAATTGGTACATTTTAAACAACAGTCTGGTCTCTATTTTACTTCTATTATTTAGATTTTCCCCATGTGTTTACCTGAGACAGTCGGTGTAGTACGTGTCGTTATCGGGTTCCGTTTCCAGCAGTAACTGCACGGCTCGATCTGTCTCACGCAGCATGATGTAATTCTCCGCGCACTTCTTGGTGTGGTCGTACGTCACTCTCTTACTATCGTGAAGAGCCACACGGTCCAACTGGTATAGCTAAAGAATAACAGTCTTTATATCAATGTTCCCATATGATGAGTACATACATGTATACAAGAAGGATAAAAACTCCCTTCATTTAAACTAACCAGGAATACATATATCAGGTAATTGAAAAACTTTTGCAATTCTCGTTTCAAAATAAGAGATGTTTGTGAATCACTTATCTCCATTCCCCCTGGATATACATGCAAAGAAGATGAATAGACTGCAAATTGGAATTTTCTGAGTCCAAGGGGAATAACTCTGTCAAAAATTGCTAGTTCGTACCCAAAACAAAACTTGACCTAGATATTTTTATGATTAATCTGTATACCAAATTTCACTTTAGTATATGTAACCTTTGTAAAGAAAATGAACGGAATCTGTTGGTGGACCGACAGCAGCAAAGCAAAATGCCCTCTCTTCTTCAGGAGCATAATAATTCACACTGTTTATCTTCACATAAAGGTAATTACCAACTTCACTAAATTTCTAATACCGGTATTTTATTCTTACCTTAAAGCTGTCATTATCACAGATCATATCAAAGTATCTCTCTAGGGGTGTGTCTACAAGAGACCACGCCCCCTGGGATGGCTCCTCCCCCTCGTCAGGGCTGTCTAACATCACAAGGTCATTGGTCTCTTTGTAGGAGGGTGTGGCGGGAATAAACTTCTCCTTCTCTGGTCCCAGCAAATCTACTTCTTCCTGTGTGATGTATTCATTACGTTTTATAAAGTTGAAATGTATATATCCCTTGTAAAGAGGTAAAAAAAAGAAAAGAATCTCTTTTCCTCACTCAAATTCTTTTTAAGGGAAATAATATTTATATTATCTCATATTTTGTAAAAATTTTAGGAACAAAATAGTTAAAATAAAGGTGCTATTATAAATAATCAATATAGTTGTACTCAAAACTTAATCTTAAAAGTTATAATAATTCTGATAGAGCCCTGACCCGAGATTTTGGACTCCACTTCACAGCTCTGAGATAATATAGGGCTACAGTCCAGAACAAAAAGTCAGATTCATCTCCAAACAACCTACAGGGATAATTAGTACAAAAAGCATTAATGACAGTAACCAATTTGAATATGGTTTTAAATTTAAAAGTGACAAATTTAAGGATATCGCAGACAACATGCCCATGCAAACTTTTTGTTGCGGGGAAAGTTGTTTTTAATAGCTGCTCAAATACCCCTCCCCTCCCCATTACTTACTTGGCAAGTATAAGACACCTCTCTGCCACTCCAAATCTACAGTGTGGTAAGTAATCTAAAATCTCACTGAAAAAAAAGAGAAACAAAGATAATGAAAAATAACGAAGCTTAGAAGGACAATTGTTATCTAAAAGTAAAGCAAACCTCACATCATAATTTTTTTAATAGTTAGTGTGCATCCCAGAATCAGTATTCATGCAAGCTTGGTTTAATTATAGAACAAATATATATATAGTAAATTGGAAATGGACGTGATCAAAAAAACAAAACTTTAACCTGCTCACTTAGCACAATTTTGGTCAGATCCTTACCTGTCCAGTAGATCTATTTGTTTGTTGATCGCCCCCTGGAGATTTTTCTCCTCCTCTCTCAGTCCCTCCAGTTTGCGGGAGTACTCGCTGTTCCAGGGCTGGTTCTGGAGGTGGTACTTCATCATTAATGAGGCCTTTGGGGGGAGAATGTAGGGGCTGGCCACCTCATCTAAAAGAAGAAAGTAGAGAATATTGGCTTTAATTTGTAATCGCACAATGGTTTTCCAGACGTGACCTATAGAGATTGAAAGCCGTAGTTTCCTTAAAGGCACACCATGTTTGTATTTCCAGAAGTCAGAAATGGGAATCAAAATCTTCATTTCACTTATAATATATTATATTTCACCTGATCAATTCTGAAGGAAAAGAAACAAAAGCCTGGGTAGAGGTGGAGAGGACAGCCAAGGATAGAGAGGAATGGAAATCCCTAGTCCTTGTCCTAAGTGCCTCAGGGTGCAACAAGGACTAGGTAGGTAGGTACCCAGTCAATTCAAATAATGAGCACAATAGATGATCATGACAAAGTAACTAAGTTACACAACAGAATCTACAAATTCAGTTTCCTTAAATTACGCAGTACAGTTAAGGTGTGCAATGGAAATATCGACTAAATTTTGTATTTAAAAATATATTCGTAATCGGGATGGCGATTATTTTTAGTACATTATTTATATCGGATAATTGTAATTATGATTAATAACTACATATCGAGGACGATTATATTTTATATTTAGATTAGTCACGTGATGCGGGAGTCACGCAATTTTAGCACATTGACTTGAAGTATTGATGTTACATATAAATATCACTAGTGCAAGGGCATAACCAAGTTAAATTTCCAAGTTTAGTATATAATATTTTCAACACGCATTGTAGTTTCTAAAAAGTGCTGCGATCCTGTCTAAATTCTACAATTTCATTGTTAAAACTATAATTTTATGACCGAATGCTATATTTTTTGCTGGTCAGCGGCATGAAATATTGATATAATTAAATTGTTTTTAAGATTTCATCAGGATCGCAGCACTTTTCAGATACCTTATTAGTTTTATAGTTGAAATGTAAAATCTTACTTTGATCCATAGAGTGTATGCCCTTGCAATAAATTGATTTATTAAGACCCCCCACATTACCCTCCGATGTACTTGCATACAAATATACGGCAGTGTAAATTAAATACGTAATGTACAGAAAATATATTAATAAAATAGTGAAGAAGACATTAAATTCAAGTTATTGGCCCATAGAATATTTGTAAATAATACTTTATTTAATAAGAGAATACAAATTTTGTTGAGAAAATATTACTTGATCTGTCTCTCACTGCATATAAACTACGTCACGTTGTAAGAAATGACGTCATATTGACAAGTGTATTGCGATCAGTGACTTGTTTATAACCTATTACGTGGGATTTAACTAACGACAAAACAACACGCTGTAGTAAGTTTTTATGTAGTTTGATGATTTCTTACTGGTTAAATTATCAGATAAACTCATTTTGTGGTATTTTAAAGAAATGTTGTATGACAAATATTGTGTATGATGTCATAGTCAAGTTTTCCCGTACAAATTAGGCTCCGCCTCCTTTTTGTAACCTTAACTGTGCTGCGTAATTCTCACACTTTTGTTTTATGTTTGCAATTTATTATTTGGAATTTACAAGTGTTCCACAGAAGTCCCCCTCCCATATGCAGGTATTACAACACCCTGCTATATTATTTTCCACTGAGAACACCTTAAATCTGTCCTCACCTGGGAATTCTCGATCCTCGATTCCACAGGAGCAGGACTTAAGTGTCAGGTCAAACACTTCTACACACCCGTCAGCTGTAGCCAGTACCGGCCGGTCCGATCCAGTCCAGTCCGCATCTATCACCTTAGAGATGTCACGCGGACTCTTCATAGAACTCAGCAGCTCTGCCTGTAAATGAGAGAGTACTTTAAAACTTGACGGGACTAAGAAAGACCACACCCTGAGACAGAAACTAATCTAACAACCATCTACTCCCTATTTACCGTAAAATCACATATTTTCATCTTTGTACCTTTCCCTCCTTCAGATCCCAGATATCGAAGCCATCCACATACAAGAGGAAGAACTTCATGTTCCCCCGCCCTGGGGCAAACCTGATCTTCTTGATCCACCCACGCCTCGTGGCCATTGTCCTGTTGATAGATTTTAGTACATTAACTAACACTGTGTACAGTAAACCAAGGGATGCACAAATTTGCTTCATAATATCATTTAGATAACAATTTAATTTTAAAGCTATGGTGATTTGAAATCACTTAGCTGTCAGTGTCAAATCAACAGGGTTTACTATCAGCATGTTTTACTCTAAAACACAGGAGGAAAAAATTATTGGTTATTCTGATGGGTTTTTAATTTTTCCTTTTAATTTTCTTTAAATGGAATCAGCTCTAAATACATGTATTTCTATGATGTTTAAAGTAATTTGGAAATAAAACTTAAAGGTAAGGGTTAATGATCAATGCCTCCTGTCCTCTGTATTTACAGTGAAAGTAATTTGACTGTTTGTACCTCTGTGTTTCATATTGTAAAATTAATTTCTCTGTACCTACCTCTGTGTTTTAGACTTGAGATCCCAGACAGACAGCTGACCCTCTCCGTCCCCAAACAAAATAAAGTCTCCCTTCCAGGCAATCCATGTGATGGTCCCCATTCCGGACTGTAAACAAACACACAAACAATATTAACACTGCATAGACATTGTGTCAAATAACAAATAACATGCTGTTAACAACTAATAATCAGTGTTTACAAGCTGTAAACAAATAACAATCAGACAGTGTTAAAAAGCTGTACAAAAAACACAATGTTATCAAGGTTAACATTCAGTTATCAGACATAACATTCATGTTAAAAGAAATAATTTAATCAAAATGAACATGTACATGAACAGGAATTTTCAAATTGATTGTCATTTTATATCTGTCTTGCATTAAAGAAATGCTTTGGCTATCAGTGATAGGGATGACTGTGATAAGAATGGTGCTTTATAATAATACTTGTAATAAAATGTAAACCAGTCTCTATGTAAGAGTGTAGAACATTTGTTTTCCATTAATACATGTACAGTATATAATGATACTAGTGTATAGATAAATATAATCAGATCAAACTAAGCATTATCATTTAATATGTATATCGATGACAAAATGTATATTCAATATACAGTGTTCATTTATCTGCACAATAAAGTGTTTCTTGTATATGTACTGGTATTAAAGTCAGTGGACAGAAAATCTTATTTTATCGTCTTACACAGGCCTACATTTTTATATACAGTATAGAGTCATAAGTATAAAATACAAATGTACTATGAAAAATAAAAGTATTTATGTGTACTTATATTTAGTGTACAGTATTCATTTCTGAATCTACTTGTATTCAAGTGAACTTATCACAGAAGTATCACTTGAAAAATCTGACATGTGATCAGCTAAAAGAGTGGAAACTTCATGCTAAAGGGAAAAAAAAGTATACAATTCATTAATTTTCATGCATTTTATGTGCTTATATATATTTATATAAATACCCTACCACATGAGTTGATGATATTGCTGAGTCATTCTGAAAATTCAGTGAGATTAGCACACCATAATGTGTTTAAAAACGTGTTATTGATGTTAAATTCTACTTCTAAAATTGTTTAATACTGTAGAAGCACAAATTTTCGTGGAGATAAAATTTTGTTGATTTGTCATCAAAAATAGTTTCGTGTGCATTTACTTTCATTATTGTGAAAGTAATCCTATTCAATATATAGTCATATAAAATTTTGTGTGGGCTTTAATTCCGTTGATAATTGTTAACAACAAAATAAATGAAATTTAATATCCGACGAATATTTGTGCTTTTACAGTACACATACTATAACTTTTTCAGATTAATGATTGATTACTTTCTATGACCTACAAAACATGTCTAGAACTTTTTGAAAACACTGTACATTTGTTAGCAGGGTTTAGGGTCAACATGCATTTTATGGTTGTGGAAACCCAAGAGTTTTCCTAAGTCTCTCTAACAAAACAAACCCCTCCCCACTGCTGACAAACAGACAAACAAACAAATCCTTCACCACTGCTGACAAACAAACAAACGAATGACCGCTCACCTCTGACAAACAAACAAAACAAACAAATGACCCCTCACCTCTGCTGGGACTCTGCTGGCATCAGCAAACCCGGTACCCTCCACAACAAAGTGATAGAGTGTCCCCTCGGAGTCTGTGTACACAAAGTGCTCCTTCACCGACATCTTCTGGTTCACCTTGGAATCACTGTAGACATGAAATATACAAAATTGAAATTCATTCTGGCACCAGCAAAGCTGGATTACCACAATGAAGAGGAAAAAAAACTAAATTAATTCAGTTCTGGCATCACAAAAGAGAAAATCTTGTCCACCATTTACTAGTGTGTACTAAAATTTACAGGTACTGTGGAATCATTTTTATTCGTGGGGGGCAATGTTCGAAGGTAGCCAAAAATTTCCTGGTTCGTGGGGATGTAATTTCGTTGGTAACACATTCTATTTCGTTTTTTTTCCTCCAAAGTTGAAACAAAGAAGGATAACTCCGTCAATGTTGCTTATTTAAGTTATTTCTCTTGTAAACACAAAAATGTACCGGCGGCTTTCACTGATAAATTACAGCATGATGTCGAATTAAATTGTGATTATAAAGAACACCAGTGGTACGCGGAACATGTTTTTAGATCTCTAAATGCGAACGAAGACAATGCCAAAATTGACTTAAAAACATCTACCCTGAAACCATTTCATGCTAATTGGCTAATTAGCACCCACTCCAAAATCGCACTGAAATTTGACGTCATCAAAGGGACATTTGAGCGTGTTGGACTACAAAGTAAACATATTTAAATTTAACAGTTATATTTATCATTTTATTACTTATTGTATATAGTTAAATTGATGTCTTTGATACTTAATATATTTTCTTTTGTTTTTGTTTTGGTTGTGTGTCAATAATCATATACAGATTGTCTTCTTTATGCGCGATCACACGGACACAATGGTAATGGTTATTTTACGATATAAAATAGTCTCACTCTGTGTAATCGTAACTTTTAACAAATAATAAAACAAATTCTGTATATACGTTCGTGGGGATGTAAATTCGTGGGTCAGGGTTACCCACGAAAGCCATGAACATTGGTCCCCCACGAACAATGATGATTCCACAGTACATGTAAGTTAATCTTCGGTGTCTCATACATACATGTAGAAATCTCAAATAAAATGGATATATTGAAGTGATTTGGAAGTCCCAAGCACTATTTCCTTTAAGTATTTTACCCTCAATATCTCAAACTCTTGGATATCTTGAAGTTTTTCTTGCTCCCATTGAGTTTGAAACAATGAGGCTTTACTGTATTTTACGGCACTAATAACACATGTAAGTTAAGGATAATCCTTGGTGACAATACAGTACAAACATTTCTGCTGCTCTAAAAGAGCAAAGCTCTACCATAATCTGGTTTGCCCCAAGATTTACATGTACATGTATTATAATTATTACACACTGAAGTTCAGGTTAACCAGTAGTAACAATACACTACACACCTTTCTGCTGTCTCTGAGAGGGAGGTTGTAGACACGCCCATCTTGTCCCCGCCGGCCAGGGCCGATGTCAGCTGACCCCCCTCCTTGTCCCCGCCCTGACTCAGCATCTTCTTCTTGAGGGACTTGAGGCTGTGGGAGGGGGACCACTCCAGGGCTGTGGGGTGGGGCAGGCTCTTCCCGGTCTCCCGTAGCATCGTCATTGTCTGGAGGTCCCACAGCTCTAAAGGCTTGTCTTTAAATCCAACAATGAAGTATTGTCTGTAAAATTCAAAATCATATATTTTAGCAATATGAAATTATAATCATTTCACAAAAAAAAGTAGGAAGGAGTTATCCTTGGAGGATCAATTTTTTAATCATTCTTCCCTTACTTGAGACAGGACACACGTAGGATTTCTATGGGAGATTCCTGGTCTCTGTTAGTCCTCACAGCCTTCACTTTACCTGGAATAACACAGCAAAATTAATGTGCAAAATAGACTAAGAAATAACTTAAGTTTCATATATTATCACACACTTTTTGTTTCACCTGATTTTGATTATCAGATTTCTTATTAGATGGATACTGACCAGTAGAGATGTCGACCAACATGAGGTCATTCTTGACCAGACCACTGGTTCCTTGGGAGGGGTAGGAGTAGGACAGGAATGACTTCAGGTTACACCACTCTATCCCTCTGAAAAATAAGGGTTAAAAATGACATACAGGACATCAAGACTCCATATTTCAGGTGAATATCTATAATTTAATAATATATCAATAAGAAACCTGACAGGGCCTGTATGAACACTGAACTCCTTCACGATCAGTCCACTGGAGATGTTGATAATCTGTATAACTCCTGTAGAACTACCTACAAGTACATGTACAAGAACCAATATAAAGAAAGGAAATACAGCAGTGTTAGGTATAAAACTCTCTCTTTCTCTCTCATGTTAAATTTATTAGAGCTTAGGGCCCCAAAACTATAAACTGAGAACAGACTTAAGTCAAAATTTCAATCAAATGAATGTAACTTTTGAAATGATTTTGATAACAAAACAAAATTTTTACCATATCTTTAAAATTGAAGTATTATACAAACCTACAAATTTTTATATTAATGTATGTATGTACATTTAAATGACAAGCTATTCAAAATCAAATTTTGACTAAGTCTATTCTCAGTTAATGATCTCCAGCAAGGTCTCTGGTTCATTAATTCATTCCTATAAATATCCCCCTTTGATACATGCTCAGATTTAAAACCATATACTCGAAGCTATCGTTAGCTGTATTTGCAGCCATTACATGCACATACCAATGGCCAGTACAGATTGATACAACTCTGTGTTCTAGTACATATATGAAACAAAACTCGAGCTTTTACAGGTACATACCTACGGCCAGTAGAGGTTGATATACACTCCAGTTCTTTGTGGTGAGGGGTGGACACATGCGTAGAGAACTTATAGGGGAGACCACTCCATTTAAAAGTCCAGTCATCACAAACTTCAAGGCCACAGCGCGACCTTTAAGCACCGAGGGGTGATCATGGTTCACGACAGGTAATCGTCCAATCATATCGGAGAGTGAGAGTTGAGGGGGAGGAGAATTGGAGACGATGGGAAATTTTGACTTGGAATCCAGCTGTGGGGATGTTTCTATTTCAGTCTGAAAATAAATAACAAGATTTTTTTTTATTTTTGTTAATGGTACAATTTTTCTTCTATAAAAATTTGGGCAAGCACAAAAACTTCATTGTAATAATCTCTTGACGCTAATTAATTTCATTGCCAAAAACATTTTGATTTGTATTAAACCACTTTTTTTTATCATATCACATAATGACTGAATACAGTTTAATACCAGCCTTTGATTTGATAGAAAAAGAGACAGCACAATTCAAAAACACCAAATTTAATACTGAATGTTAGACAAATATTCAAAATCCTACCCCTCCATCTAGTAGAATCATATCCCAGAATACAACACGGCTATCTGTCACCACCAATGCCACGGAACTCTCCGTTACCATGCAACATGACATACTGGACACCCGGCTGTGTCGTGTCACCCTCAAACCATCCGACTGACATCTGAGGTCATAGGTCACATCCATAGAAACAGGGGGAGGGGAGTCATCTGTAAAATAGAACATAAATAATGTCTATCCTCCCAATTAATGATGTAGCACTTCAATTAAGTTTGATTAAAGAAAGCATAATTTTCAATTTTTTTCAGATATGATATCTACTTATGGTAATTCACTGATCAACACAGTAGCAAGAATAGTTTAACTAGTTTTAAATATTCATGGGCATTTTCCATTCACAATACCCATAGATTTATCTAAAATTCATCATCCTGTGTATTTTGCAAACAATTACAAGCATCCAAAGTTTTGACAAAAGATACTTTTACGATCTACTCACCAAATGCCCCATGTCCCTCTGAGGCGGGTGTCGTGATAGCGTTTGTTTTCCTGCGTATTCTGGTGGACACACTTCCATTCTCATGAAGACACAACAACACATCCCTTTGTCTAAGGGAGACAATCTGGAAAAAAATCTCAGAGAAGTAGCTTTAAATACACAACATTGAAAGAGAGGTTTGGTTTTATACCATATATTCCAGGGAAGCTAAACGACAGAGTTACCTACATGTATATTATTTATGACTTTGCCTTGTAGATAAATTTTTCTGCACCTTCACAATTAAAATCATTCAATTTTTCACCTGTACAAAAGGTGACCCTGCCCTCTCCATGGGTATAATTACCACGATCTGATTAATCTCCAGGTCTAGGATCAGTATTTCCCGGGGGTACACTCACCTGTATAAAAGGTGACCCAGCCCTCTCCATGGGTATAATTCCCACGGTCTGGTTAATCTTCAGGTCCAAAATCAGAATTTCCTGGGGGTACACTCACCTGTACAAAAGGTGACCCAGCCCTCTCCATGGGTATAATTCCCACAGTCTGGTTAATCTCCAGGTCCAGGATCAGTATTTCCCGGGGGTACACTAGGATGAGGTGGTGCCTACAGGACTGGTGGTGTAACAGCTGGATACAGTCATTGAGAGCCACCTGGTCTGACTCCTCCTTACTGCTCCTGACACAAACACAGACAAAGTTAACACGGGGCAGAAAATGTTCAGAGTTACTTCAATTTTAAAGTGCTTTAGACATGTTAGATGAAGTTTACTTTTGGAATGGATCTCTTTGTTCATTTCACTAATACTGTTTAATTTTTAAAAATTATTACATTTCATGTTTATACTTTGATGGCTTTCCCTCCCCTCTCTCATTTTTTTGGGGAAAAATCTTAATCACCATTTTTTGTCTTCTATGCATCTAGCTGTGACAATATGACAGATTTTCCAAAAGAGCAGATTTATGTTCTTATCATTTACACTTAATATTTATGGCTACATGACTGTACAGATTCGTAATGACAGACTAGTACTCACTTTTTACTGGGTCCCTCCCCCACCAGTATTTTACTCATCCTCTCGGCCAGGTTCCTGGAGGCCGTTCTCTTCTCCACACTACTGGTGGAGCCCTCTGTTTTCAGGTTACTTGCTGTGTAAATAGTATAAACACCAAGTTCTATTATTCCTGAATCTAAATTTGTCCAATCAAATATTGTCATACATGAGAGATACTGACCAGAACTAAAACATCTAAAGATGTTGAACTTTTCGTCATTACTTGAAAACCCTTACAAGAACTTGAGAGACTTGAGTTATACTTACCAGAACTTGAGGGACTAGAGATGTAAAACTTTTTTCCATTACTTGAGGGAGTTTTAGTGACAGAAAAGTCGTCTATGAACACAATACAGTCAGGACCCAGAACTGAAATAACAAAAAGTATGAGCAATGTTGCGTTAAACATGCTTACCCAAAACTCAACTAAACAAGGATTTTTTCACATAACAGACTTAAAAGCATTTATCCAAGTACCAAAACACAGGAAAAACTGGTATGCATGAATTTCCATAAAATTTTATGCAACTTTTTTTGCACTGAAAATACACAAAAAGGAATATGAATGAAATAATACTTTAAATAGATTGTCTTGTTAATACATAATCAGACATATGCAAAATAATAAAGTCATGGAAAACAATGCTACAATTAATACTCACAAGCAACATTTTTAGAGCTGAATGGATCAAATGAGAAAGCCAGCAGAGGTTCTGTGTAGGACTTTTTCCAGAGTTTGGTTCCTGTGTCAGCGTTCCACAGAATGAGGGAGTAGGGAGGGTGAAGGGCTACCAGTAAGTCATGTGATGCATCCTGATAGGTCAACCACTCCATGTCTGTAAAACAAGGTCAAAGGTCAGGTACTTTTATTTATTATTTCATATCATATTTTATCTTATATAGCGAGTAGTCGAATGATGATCACCAGTCACATCTCACCTTGTATTGGCTTGCTTCCCTCAGAAAATTCCGACTTGACTGTTCCCGAGGTAACATCCCACACAATGATTACCCCATTGTTGTCCCCCGAGGCCAGACGAAGGGAGTAAGGGTTCCCTAAGTCATGGTGGTAATTCTCCTTGGCCCATTTCACCTACAAAGTCAATCTCTATATTTTCAAAAAGTTCAAAATTTAGTTCTGACCTTCAAATTAATATATCAAATATAAAATCAGATCATTTTATCCTTAAATTCAGGACCTGTGTATTATCAACAACATCTCTCATATATTACCTTGACAACATTCCCCTTATGTTTAGCTAGCACCTGTAAAACCTGAAACAATAGTGTCATTATTAGTTGAAATACTTTGATTTGCCTATACTAGTACAGTATATTAGGACCTGATCAATGTTTAATTTTTACATTATATCTAAAGGTAAACGTTTGACATGATCTTACATATTGTCTAATCTTAACGAATTATGCTTCAAAGTATAATTCTGATTCTTAAAACAGCATTACACTGTTTAACTTAACCTTTAAGGATAGGGAATCCATTAATAATTTCTTCACAGATTATAATACCATATTGAAAATTTCTAAGTACAGAACAGTTTAATGTTCTATGGAAAAAATGGCCCTTTGCTTTAAGAGGTCATCAAACTACTCCTATTTAGTTTAAGTAAAATACATGTAGTTCTTACTTGTACTGTTTTGGGGTCCACCACTACAATAAACCCCTGACAACCATAGGACAGTAAACCCTGCCAGCCCCTGAAAATAATATTTAAAAGTATACCTGTATAAATTAATTAACACTGCATTGACACATGTATGAAAACAAAAGCTTAGCTTCTACATGCAAGTTTGACCAGCATGTACTTACTGAGAGCTGAGAGACTAGTTTGGCCTTACAAATTAAGTTCTCCCAGGGACCTATCCCTGGTTCTCCATATAGGCCTATATTTTTAAACTTGTAATGTCATTGTCAGAATGAATGATGGCATGCATATTTTTAATTTACATAAACAATATAGCTTGATTTAATCTGCTTGATATTTTTGTGCGTTAAAAAGCGTTCAGAAAGAAGGAAGCAATATGCAACAAGATGATAAAAAGGAATTAGAGGAAATTCGGGATGTCAACAATAACCACGTTTATTACCAGTCTGACGCCCCCTTATTCTGGGCGTTCAGGGCCCCCGTGATAACCTTCGGTGACAACTTCATGTTAACATGTCTCCTAATGTCGTGATGCATGAATTTTTCACTTTCTTTCAGTCCCTCTGGGTTGTCTGCGTTTCATTTCCGGCTGAAAGGAGAAATAAGAAATCGATAATTTTGAAGAGCTGCGAACCTTATCGTATTTTTACTTATATTGAATTAATAATAAAATGTGAAATGGTTTAACAATGGATCAAAACGTTGATGCAAAAATTAAATTAATTTATGCAACTTTATTACGACTTTTGTCAACTTTAGTTTTTACCGGACTTAGTCCGATTTCAGTTTAACTTTTACCATTTTTAGATTAACCCGAGTTTCCTAGAGAAAAATTAGATGTACACGTGTACCACCGTGTTAATCTACATTTGATCATTACATTAGGCAACTTTGCTAAACTTTGTTATTCAGACATGTAAAAATGCACGAAATAAGGTAAAGATGGTCACTAATCAGTGACTTTAAGTCTTAAGTAAGTTGAAGTGTGTCTAATCTGCCTGTTAACAAACTGACCTAAAATATGTTAATTATATTGCCAGAGACATTATTATCTCATTATTGCTAATCTTATCTTAGTGTGATCAGAAAAATCTGCTATGCCATTGTGACCAGTGATATCATTATTTTGTTCTTGTTCCTGAATCCACTCTTGATAAAACAAAATTATTCTTTGAAACGTGTTGTGAAAGAGTCATGCATGGTCAAATTTTATGAGTTTTTAAGGAAGACACCTTTCAGAAATTGGTGAAAAAAAAAGAATTAGTGTAATGTGAAGTGGTCACCCATCCAAGCATTAAACAGGCTCATCATTGCTGAACTTGTCCGAAATAGAGGAAGACTCTTAAAGCTGTCACTATAGTGAGGCAGTAAAAGTTCCAATCTAATTAAAATTAGATGTTAGATCCGCTCTCGCCTACTCGCTCCACTACGTACATTAGGAAAATAAGATGCAGCAGCAGCAGCAAGCCTGATTGCCTCGGTGATCTGAGAATGAATTCTGGTCTGATTTGTCACATTTTCCCCTCTGTCCTGTTACATTTGGTACTGTGTCTTGCCCTGGAATTGACAGCAGAAAGTATAATATATGTTAATTTTCACAATTTGACAAAAAAGTCAATGATTTTCCCCATTCGAGAGGGAGTGGTCCCGGTACTAAAAAGTATCATAAAATTAACAGCGCTAAAAGTATAATAAAATTAACAGCGCTGACCTGCCAGGGAAGAGCCCGGGTTGGTGTCCTTGGGGGCTGAAGACCTTTTAGGAGGGCAGGATGTTGCGGTCAGACACATTCAATAGCTACATTTATATTGGCAGAAAGCCCTTTGGTAGAAGCTGACTGGAGATTCTTACGCGCAGAGCCGCCCCTGTTCAAATCCCAGTCTGATCCTTCTCATTTTTCTCCTTTTACACTTTATTTGTGGAAAATATTTTTGTTTTTCCAGAAGAACACATTCTCTTCATGTTAAGCAAGTTTTACTTATCATAAATATGCAATAATTTTAAATATCAAAGAAACATTGAAACTGCACACATTATTAAATTACTTTTTTCCATATATTTTTTTCAGTAGTTCCTGATAAATGGTCATTTAGATCATTTTCCAGCACTGTACAGAAATGGAGACTGGACACCAATCTCTAGCATTAGAGATTCTGATTCGTATAATTCTCATTGTTACATTTCAGTAAGTTTATTCATTATGCACTTTTTGTACATGTATAATGCATTTGAAAATCAAGATAATATCTTTATATTTTACATGTTCTACTACAGTCCAAACTGAATACTGTACTGTAATGTTCATTTTTAGCTCTACTGGTCAGAGACCAGAAGAGCTTATGCGATAGTAATGCGTCCGTCGTCCGTCCGTCTGTCTGTCCGTCTGTCTGTCTGTCTGTCTGTGAACAATTTTTCAAAATGCTACTCCTCCTACAGTTTTGGTCCGATTTCAATATAACTTGGCACACAAGTAGACTACACTAAGATACATAATTCTGTGCATCGGTTTTTGATTTCGATGAACGGTGTTGCCGTGGTTACTAAAAATAGAAATTTCTGTGAAATTCTTTCAAAATGCTACTCCTCCTAAAGTTTTGGTCCGATTTCAATATAACTTGGCACACAAGTAGACTACACTAAGATACATAATTCTGTGCATCGTTTTTTGATTTCAATGAACGGCGTTGCCGTGGTTACTAAAAATAGAAATTTCTGTGAAATTCTTTCAAAATGCTACTCCTCCTACAGTTTTGGTCCGATTTCAATATAACTTGGCACACAAGTTGACTACACTAAGATACATAATTCTGTGCATCAGTTTTTGATTTCAATGAACGGTGTTGCCGTGGTTACTAAAAATAGAAATTTCTGTGAAATCCCTTTCGAAATGCTACTCCTCCTACAGTTTTGATACGATTTCAATATAACTTGGCACACAAGTAGACTACACTAAGATACATAATTCTGTGCATCGGTTTTTGATTTCAATGAACGGTGTTGCCGTGGTTACTAAAAATAGAAATTTCTGTGACATTCTTTCAAAATGCTACTCCTCCTACAGTTTTGATCCGATTTCAGTATAATTTGGCACACAAGTAGACTACACTAAGATACATAATTCTATGCATCAGTTTTTGATTTCGATGAACGGTGTTGCCGTGGTTACTAAAAATAGAAATTTCTGTGAAATTCTTTCAAAATGCTACTCCTCCTACAGTTTTGATCCGATTTCAATATCACTTGGCACACAAGTCGACTACACTAAGATACATAATTCTATGCATCGGTTTTTGATTTCGATGAATGTTGCCTTGGTTACTAAAAATAGAAATTTCTGTGACATTCTTTCCAAATGCTACTCCTCCTACAGTTTTAATCCGATTTCAATATAACTTGGCACACAAGTTGACTTCACTAAGATACATAATTCTGTGCATCGATTTTTGATTTCAATGAACGGTGTTGCCATGGAAACTAAAAATGGAAGTTTCTGAGAAATTCTTTTATAATGCTTCTCCTACAGTTTTGGTCCGATTACAATATAATTTGGCACACAAGTAGACTATACTAAGATACATAATTCTGTGCATGGGTTATTATTTTGATGAGTGGCAAGGATCATTTTTCTATTTATTGCTGTTTTAAAGTTTCAAGTCCCAACTGCTACTTTTCTCTTCCTTTGTTTTAAGTATAAACCAGTAGAGCTACAGTCTCAACAGAGACTTCTGGTTTTCACAGCAATAAAAAACCTCAGGAGTTTTAATTGCATTCAGATTTTTGGATTTGGTTAATATTGGTGATGATTACAATACAAATCATATTTTACAAAGGTAATTCATTACTGGTACACATGTACTCATGCAGGTTCTAACAACCCTTTTTCTTCTCAGTTTAACAGATGATGCCGTTCCATACTTTAGGAAGATTCAGAAAGAAGAGCAATGGCTATATAGATACCCTAGGACCCCCAGCTTCTACCCGGGATATATACTATGGGTCTGTGTTTAAAGATTTGGCCTAGCATTTTTACTCCGCCCTCTGTGTGGCAATAGCACAGAAATTTTCAGTTGAAATTCCCTATCTTAAGTATTTTAACCTGGATATCTTGAATCCTGGATTGTCTTGAAGTTTTTCCTTTGTCCCCTTGAGTCTGAGATAACAAGGTTTGACTGTATTTTATGATGTAACGGATTTAGTACAATGATCTGTAAATGTTTACAAAGATGATCATTGATTCCATTGTATCCCCCTCTTCAGGTGACGGTGTTGACAGTGCCTGTGATGATGGTCCTGATTTTCTTCCTACTCCGGCGAGACAGAGTGGACGCCAAGCAAGCTCTCCTGTGTAGGTATAGTGACAGGAAGATATCTCATGTGTGGCTAATTAATTAGGATATCAATTAAGTTAACTTAAAGCTGTAATATTACCAGTTCTGATCTCTCTAATTCAGAGCAAAGCACAATTTAAGGGAGATAACTCTTCATTTAGTTTTGTAATAAAGTCTGCATGGTTTTATCTGAAAAAATCTAGATATTAAAAATGTTTAATTTGGATTTTGGGTGACTAAAGGAAGAGTCATGGTATTAACAAGCATTATTATACCTCTACTGATTTTAAGATTTTTTTAAATAGATCTCTTAAAATCACTCTGATTGGACTTATTCCAGTTTTGCCGAGCTTTAATCAAGGAAGCTACTTGCTTCTATAGCTAATTCTTGATCATTTGTCATCTTTGTATTTGTATAACATAATTTCATGTTAATTTCATTGAGGGAGTTAGCAATATTCAAGTTCCTCTGATTCAGGATTTTTTTCTCTCGGCTTTGTCTCAGGAAATAGACCTGGTCTCGGTGAGAAACCACTCTGTCACAATTTAAGGGAGATAACTCTTCATTGATTAAGTTTATGTCTTAAAAAAAATCATATGATTTTCATTTATCAAGAATATTATCTACCCGGTAATAATGTGTCTGTGATATAACTGCATTTATATGTACATGAATGTATTTATCATACAGTTTTATAATCTGATACCTGTACAATACTAGGTGCATCCCTGGCCATTTTTCTGACTGGGTGTGTCACCAATTTCATCAAGCTGGGAGTAGGAAGGTTTGTATACTATCTGAGGTAGTTATAAAATTACATACAATACTAGCTACAAAACTCTCATGAAAATCCTTTGAGTTATAGAGGGATAATCAGGCCCATTTTTCTTTAGACCTCGGCCGGATTTCTTGGAGCGGTGTTTTCCTAATGGACAGATTCGTGACGATATGAATTGTACGGGGAGAGCTAAGGACGTCATTCAGGGCTACAAGAGCTTCCCCAGCGGACATTCCTCTTGTAAGTTCAGAGTCTCTTTAAATCTTGTATAAACTACTTTTATATATTAAGATACTGCACAACATAATTACCATCAAATTCCTTATTTCAATGAAGAGTGTGAAATTTATTGCCAAGGAATTATTTGACTATGTTGCAAGATGTTTCTTTTTTCATGCATTTTAATTTATACGAGGAGGTACAATACTCCCTTGTGTTATTTTTGTAAATATTTTAATAAACACTTTTTTAAAAAAAAAATTTCAGTTGCTTTTTCCAGTCTGGGATTCACGGCCCTGTACTTTGCTGGTAAACTTCACATTTTCAACAGGAATGGTCACGGGAATTCCCTAAAGATCTGTCTGTTTGTCTCTCTGCTGATCTGGGCCACAATGATAGCTGTGTCAAGGACAGCAGACTTTCATCATCACTGGCAAGGTCAGTTCAAGGTCACATTTGTTATAATGTTTGACTTCTTATACTAATTACATGTCTTTGAGTCTTTAATATACTGGAAAAAATGTCCCACTATTGAAGTAAGAGACTAGATGAATCTGTAAGTTTTTAATATTTATTGAATATATTTTTTTGTATCTAAATGTCACAGATTGTCGAGCGGATTTAATATTTCTTGTTACTTTACTAAATTTAAATATAACTCAAATACTTTTTTTTAAACTTTACATATTTAATTACAAAAAAGTGTACAAATTCAACAAAGTCCATTGCTGCTTGTCCTATTGCGTCGTGCTACCGCCTTCCACAATACTGGCTAGAGGAACTCTAGGGCCCAAGGGTCGTTTCCCTTTTACGCACCACTCGGAACAGGCTGACTCACTACAAGGCACTGGGTGGCCTTCCACACCGTCTCTACGTAGACTTATACCATGGATAGATGGAACCTGCTCCAACATACATATACAAGTTTTATTGATAAGCGCTTGTGGCTTGACACAAATACATACTTCACTCATTATCAAACTTGTGGATAATGTACACGTCTTAGATAAGACTAATTACACAAAAGAGTTGTTTAAAATATGCATACAACTCTTACACAAATGCAATATTGCGAATTGCTACTACACGGACAAACTTTTATGACGGAAATTGTACACCATAGTTTAGAAATATTCAAATACGTGTTACTATACATAGAAATACAATTATGAACGAAACATACATGCTTAAAATGATGAGAAATGTGGTTACTGGATGTTTTAGGACAAATGAACGCAAAATGAAAATAATAAAGATAAAATTATAAACATAAACCTTACCTCAGAAAAGCTGGACCATAACATACAGGAAATACAGAGGAAGCAATCCCTGCAAGTATTACTGGTACTCGGTGTAATTATAATTTCTAATTACAAAACATATCAGATATCTATATGTATGAGAGAGGGGTAAAAGCGTCCTCCTCTCTGGACTGCCGTGTCCAAACTATCTTGCACGGACTGGCGGGTTTAAAGGTCCAGTAAATTGAGGTTCAATAAAGGTATATACAGTCTAAAAACAAAGGGGTTCCACACGGGATATTTACATAAAATTAAAATACTTCCACAAAATTATAATATTGGAATTTTAATGTGACACTAAACATTTCTTTAAAAAGCTGTTTAGAATTAATAGAGCATTATTAAATTTATATAAAACATTTCCTTTCTGATTTTCCTTTCTAGATGTGACAGTAGGCAGTCTCCTTGGGATGACCTTGACCTACTTTTGTTACCGCCAGTATTACCCAGCTCTGTCACGGTCGGTGTCTCACCTGCCGTATATTTCGTTGCCCTCAGAGCGTGATCTCATTCCTACGTCACCTGAACACATGATAAATAAAGTTGACCACGTGGACTCACTCTTAAAAATGGTGTAATGCCGAAGACCTTTTTATCTTTATATTGAACAGAGAGCTTATACATATTGTTGTTATTCGCTATAAGTGGTATACCTCTTTGGTTTGCTTTCTTTTTTATGCTGAGAGTTATCTATAACGCATGTAAAACAAGTACATACTGTTAAATGTATTTATATTCCAACTTTTACTTCTCTTTGAAAAGTCTTATAAAGTTAAATGTGTTAATTTTTGGATATTAACAATTGAATGCAAATTTCGCTAAGTGAAAGGGCAAGTGCCTAGTATGCAATTCAATCTTTCGTGACTAAAAATATAGAATAATGTTTCAATTACAAACAAATTATTCCATATGTCCAACTGTTGATACCCAAAAAACTAGACAGTGTTTCCTTAAATGTACCTATTTTAATATAAATTATATTTTCATGCAGCCTCAAATCTGCTACCGAACAACAATTACAAGCAAATACATGTATACATATTGTTCCTCATGCAGACTTGAATGAGCTTATTTATGATTGTGTACACTTGTAACTGGGATTAAAGAATTAGAGGAGGATGTTGTTTATAATGATGTGGTATATGTTTTATAGATTAAATGTCAGTTGTGTATGTACTTATCTAAATAATAAAAATGAATCAATGAATGCTAATAAAAAATAAATGTGCTAAACTAATTCTGATCAAAAGATGCTGAAATGTGGTATAAACATGATATTTTCATATTTGTAACTGTGATGTACTTGTATGGTTTTATTTATTTTGTTTATGAAGACTTATAGAAGTGAAGGAGATTGAGTAATTCTTCGAAGATATTATTTATTGATCAGAATAATAACAATTAAGGACCAAAAAAGTTGTTCTGTATGTGTGTTTGAGTGTGTATGATTTTATGGATGTGTATTTAAAAAATGGACTATAATTGCCTTTTCTTTATTTGCTGATTTATTGCTTTTAATTATTTATTGTCAAATACTCAACCTCAGGTCTTAAATAACTGATAAAAACATTTTTCATTGTATATTTTTGTTCAGAGATCTAGATATAATAGGATGTTAAATTATTTTAGACATATTTAATGTACTATGTATATTATATTTCTTTACTTAAAAGTTATTTGTTGAATAAATCATCTGTAAATTTGAATCAAGAGTGTTGAAAATTAATGCAATTGTTTTTTTGGTTTTTTTTGTATAGGCATACAATTGAGACTTACAATCAATGTGTCATATGAAATTAATTGTAGATTTAATTGTAGATTTATGTTTGACAATTGAATACAAATATCTGATTCTGCATGGCAGAATGATAAAATAAAGTAAGAATTCTTTAATCTGCAAAACACTATATAAATCCTCTAAGATTAAGATATTTCTGCATTTTTCTCCTGATCATAAACAATCATAACTACTACAATTAATTGTTATAAAAACAATTTAGAGTCACAAACAATTCTTTTATCTGTCCTAAAAAACATGATCATCAAAGATAAACCTGGTATTGTTAAAACAACACTTGTACAGGATTTGAGCACCAAATTACTACTCCAACCAAGCCAGACCATTAACCTTCACTCAAACCCTTCTTCAAAGGAAAATTAAACAATTAACAAATTGATTGTTTAATTACCATCAAAAGTTACCTACAGGACCACTCGACCAATAGGATTGTGGTATTTTGTATATTTCACCCAATCAAATTTTGAGTTCAAAATTTCTTGAGTAAAGGGAGAGAAATTTTGCTGAAGATTTATTTTATTTTTCTTGAAGTCCTAAAGCCAAAGAGAAGATTTTCTAGAAGCCTTTCAGATAGTAAGTAATAATATTGCTTCACTTAAAAAATATGTGTTCAAATATTGCTATTTGATTTAATTTGCTAAAAAACTGATTTTTTTTTCAAATTAATTTTTTTGAAGTAAGAATATTTAATTTATGGAATGAATTGTTGTGCATTTGTCTAAATTTTCAAAAACATTTCTTAATGCCAAATTATTTGATACATTAAAACTATTGTATCTGCTTATTATGGAGTTTGTTGCATGACATTTGTGATTTAGAGAAAAAAATCTCGATGTCTGTACAAAACAGTATAGAGAGGATATTAATAAAATATTTACAGTAAAGCAATAAAGCATGCGTGAGACAAAGAAAAAGAAATGGAAAAACATTGGGGGAAAAAACGACAATGTAATTATATCAGAATAACTTTATTTATAATATTATTAGTTAGATACATTTACTAGTTTTAGATAATAATTAGACACCCCTCCACAACATCACACGAAATTTAAAATGATTTTGGAGTTTTGGCCATTTCAAACACTTTTTAAAAACTTTTTTAAAAGATTTTTTTGTCCCCTCCTGAAAACAACATAATTTTTACGGTACATGGCATAAATTGTTATGCACTTTGGAAATACTGAAAATCAAAAGTGCTCCGTTCGAGAATTATAAATGATTGAGGTGCATTTTAGATTGAACAAAAATTATATACATGTATTCCATTTGTTTTCACTCAAAGTAATATTTCAATTCTAGATGATGAAATTTCTCCTTTAAATCATAGCTAAAATCATTCCTACATCATTCAACTTCAAAATAACATTTCTTGCGTTTCGATTATTGTCAAAGAAGAAATATCTCATTTCCAACATCAGAAATCGTACGTATGGAAGCTAGAAATGTGCACAAAGATTTCAGTTTTAAATACAAATTCAATTTTGAAAGCCAGTCGAGGGGAGGGGGATCGGCAAAATCAAAATGGTGTGTCCCAATAATACGCTCAGATACGCTGTACGAATTTCTTCTATACACTGAAAGCAAAGTCTTTCTTACTCTAAATTGTAGATTAAAATTTTCCAAAGAGCCCCCCCCCCCTCTTAATAGTTTTTCGGCATTTCCATGAAGTAAAACCCCCAAAATTATACATGTAATTCTTATCTGTTAACTTTTTATTTATTTAATTGAAATACTAGAAACGTTTCATGATTTCCCGCATCTTGTCAAAATAGTAAAGTTCTAAATACAAGAAAGTACAGTGCTGCCTTAAACAATTTTCACTATACAGGATATGAATTATTTGCGCTTACTTTATTTTTTCTTTATTTTACCTCTCTCGTTTCCAGGAATGGATCTGATGTTCAGTCCCTACCCTGACTGCTACCCCACCCCTGTCATCAGCATACAGGCCCGGGTCCACCCACCGCCCCACCCCGCCACAACGCAACAGACAAAGTAAGTACAGTTACATGTAGTAATTCCTTGTTCTTTAGGACATGATGGTTTTGTATATGATTAGTATCGCAGGTGTGTGTGCGTTTCCACCATTTCTATTGAAAATGTTCATTGAAAGGGTGGTTCCCTCTTTTATTGGGCAGTTTGAAACGTCATTTTCAATGATGAATCTTATGAAAAATATCTACGAATTCACAAAGTAATCTAGATGAATATATTCAACTTTTTTTTTTTAAATGAATACATAAATTAGAAATAAAACTCTTTGTTTTAAATGATTTTTTTTTTAAAGTATGATGATTTTTTATTGGATAAGTTGATACACATCGTATTCAAAATCCTTAGAGATAAGATGGATATTTTTCATGTCAGCTTGATAATTTGTGTTTCTGATGTAAGGGATCTCTCATTAAGGGTGCTACATTGTTGGGTATAAGATCATCTGTAATATAACACGAACCCCAGCCCCCCCCCCCCCCCCCCCCGCGGGCGGTAGCTTTTTACGAAGGTTGAAGTTTCTCTATTACAAGTCGAAGTCGAATACTGGTCGTGAAGAAAAATACTGTGACCTAAAAAAATATCTTGTTCCAAAGCATATACTTGTACATGTGAAACATAAAGGTCCAAGCACTAACCTTTCAAAATCTATGGCCAGAGTTAAAGGAGTAGATATCTTTTTGGGTCAAACTCCAAGGTCAAGTATAAGGGTACAAGCAAATTCAAAGAATTGTGGTCCCCCGCTTTCGGTGTCTTTGTGGGTGAGATGTTATTTTTTATGACATATTGTGTGTAATATGAACCATACTATCATATGTCATTTATTTAGAAAGTAACACTGAAGTTGATTTTTTTTGAAGGATGAAAACCCTAATCCTGACCGTTAAAAAGTTATGGCCAAAGTAAAATGTTTTTTTAAAAGTAGGTCAACTCCAAGTTCAAGATCAAAGGGTCAAAGTTGTTGATATCCAATGAAAGGTTTTCTCACAAGGATTACATATGTGAAGTATAAAGGCCCTAGCCCTTACTGTTCAAAAGTTATGGTCAAGGTTAAAGTTTTTTTCATAAGTACGCAAATCTTTAAGGTCAAGGTCAAAATTGTTGAAATCCAATGAAAGGACTTGCCACAAAGAATACATATGTGAAATATAAAAGTCCTAGTATCTACTGTTCAAAAGTTGTGACCAAAGTTAAATTTTTTTTTAAAAAGTAGTTAAAACTCCAATGTCAAGGTCAAAGGGTAAAAGTTGTTGGTATCGAATGAAAGGTCTCAAAAGGATTACATATGTGAAGTATGAAAGCCCTAGCTCTCACCGTTCAAAAGTTATGGTCAAGGTTAAAGTTTTTTCATAAGTACGTAAATCTCAAAGGTCAAGGTCAAAAGGTCAAGGTTGTTTGTATCCAATGAAATGTCTTGCAAGAAGGAATACATTTGTGAAATATAAAAGTCCTAGTATCTACTGTTTAGAAGTTGTGACCAAGGTTAAAGTTTTTGAAAGTTGTTAAAACTCCCAGGTCAAGGTCAAAGGGTAAAAGTTATTGGTATCCAATGAAAGGTCTTCTCACAAGGATTACATTTGTGAAGTACGAATGCCTTAGTCCTCACCGTTCAAAAGATATGGTCAATGTTAAAGTTTTTTCATAAGTACGTAAATCTCCAAGGTCAAGATCAAAAGGTCAAGGTTTTTGTTATCTAATGAAAGGTCTTGCTACATACAATACATATGTGAAATATGAAAGTCCTAGTACCTACTATTCAAAAGTTATGGCCAAAGTAAAATGTTGGAATTTTTGTGTAAAAATGGGTCAAACTCCAAGGTCAAGGTCAAAAGGTCAAATTTGGTGGTACCCAAAGAAAGGTCTTGTTACAAGGAATACACATGTGAAATATGAAAGTCATAGCTCCACTAAATCAAAAGTTATGGGCAAGGTTAAAGTTTTTGTGACGGACAGACTGACAGACTGACCGACTGACAGACTGACGGACAGACGGACAGACAGACAGACGAATGAGATTTAATGTCCCCTCGCTTTTGCGAAAGCGGGGGACAAAAATTAAAGGTACCAAAGTGAAGGCCTTGATATATACTGGTGAAATATTAAAGCCCTAGCACCAACTGATCAAGTTATGACCGAGATTGATATTTCCCAAAAGTAAGAAAAAGAAGGTCGAGGTCAAAATTATTCGTATCAAAAGAAGGGAATACAGATGTGAAAATATAAGGACCCCAGTATAAACTGTTCAACAGTAATGTCCTAAGTTATTTTTTTCAAAGTGGGACAAACTTAGAGGTCAAGGTCAGAAAGCTTTGAAAAACTCACTAAGAGTTCATGCAATTGACTTTTGAGAGCAAATGGTCGAAATCAAGGAAAGAAATCTGTATAAGCCTACTCTATAAATTAATACTTTTTGAGCTTATACAATAGAAATTGTGTTTGAATTGGAAGACTTATTGTCTAAGCTGAGGTTTGTTGTAATTGAAATTTACTTCTTCTTTGTCGCACCATTATCATTTTCCTTGCCATGTTTGTCCATTTTCTTTGACTTTTCACATTTTAATCTCAATTACAGCGAAATTTGATTTCAGTTTAGTTTAATATTTATTTACTGTATACTCAGTTGCGTAGAATCTTCACAATTTGCAACAATCTCTCAAAGACTGAATTTTTTTTTGTGTAAGAAAAATCAGACACATACTGTAAACTGTAAAAATAAATCTGTAAAGTTGAGGGTGGGAACTTTTTTCCGTTTTTTTTTTTTTTTTTTTTTTTTTTTGCGATAAAAACCTCTGTGGTAGGACTACAACGGACTGTCAAAGTTTTACAAAGGAATATGAGCATGCATGTAAATATATATGAAACCCTTCAAAACTCTTCTCAAAAACGGGAAAATTATATGACTTGTCACATTGATATGAAAAAACCTCATATTGCTCTAAATCATGATCCACCGGGGGTAGGTTCGGGTTACAACGAAGGATGAACCCTTAACATAAATTAAACAAGCAATTCAAATTCAAAGAATTGTGGTTCCGCGCTTTCGGTCTCTTTGTGGGTGAGTTGAGAGGTTTTTTTTTTTTTTTTGGCATTTTGTGGCAAATATGAACGCCCTTTCATGTGTGAAGTTTTCACTGACGTTCACTTGATTTTTTTTTAGGGCAATCGCGAAAGTCAAGGTCAAGGGGTCAGAAATTTCGGAAATATCTTCTCAAATGTCAAATATGAAAGGAAAGTAAAAATTAATATTTGGAAGAATAGGTCAAACTTCAAGGACAAGGTCATAAGATAAAAAATCTAGTATACTTAGAAAGGTCTTGTCACAAGCAATACACAGGTTTAATATGAAAACCTTTGTCTTCTTATTCAAAAGTCATGAGAAATAAGGTTTAAGTTTTTAAAAAGTAGGTCAAACTTCAAAGTCAAGGTCACGGGGTTAAGAAAGTGAATTTTGAAAGGTCTTGTCAGTTGTCATAAATAATACAAATCTTTTAAATGAAAGCTCTATCTTTTCTCCTTCAAATGTTCTGGCCAATTTTAGGTGTTTTAATTTTTTTAAGTAGGTCAAACTCAAGGTCCCGGGGTAAAAAATCATTGTGTTTTTAGAAAGATCTTGACATAGGTATACATAAGTATCATATGAAAACATTATCTCTTCTCATTCAATCGTCATGACAAAGATTAATTTTTTTTGTGACGGACGGACATACTGACTGACGGATCTAGACGAATGAGCGTTAATGTCCCCTCGCTTTGCGAAAGCGGGGGACAAATATATATAGGGAAGCCTTTCATTAAGAGTAAAGCAATGATTAGTCAAACCACATTTATTAATTTATATGGAAAGAACATAGAGTAATTAGTGTAAAATAAAGCTTGGTCATATAACGACCATGGGAAGGAGGAGGGCGCAAAGAGAGAGAGCCGATCAAAGTTTACGTAAGATAAAGAAAAACCTAGAAAAATTTTCTGTAGAATAATAAAATGATAATTTGAATTCATTCTCAGTGAATGCAGATTTAATTGTATTCAAATTATTACCCATGGGGGTCGTTTAGGATGGGAATACACGTGATCAAAGTGTAATACCGGGGTATCTTTAAAAAAAATTCCCAGAACAATCAAGTCGCGACTATTTCTGTTGATATGCTAACATCTAATGGAAGTGTAGAAATTAGTTTGTTCAAATCGTAGATCAAACCCAGGTTATTACTTATATGATTACTTATTATCCACAATGGGTGATCAAAGTTTAACGCAGGTATCTGTAGGGGAAATCGAGAAGGGAGATAATGATTCGGGTGAGCGTTATGATCCATGGTTCTCTATTTTTTAATTTTATTCTCAAATTATGCTTAAAATTTACAATTTTGGTGAACAAAAACTGTTCATGTCTCCACCTTATTTCAGTTTCGGAAAAAGACGTAATAATGTATTACACACCAGACTTCGACATAACTGTGCATTAAATATTGATCTTCATAGGTATAACATTATATCAAGTCCATCATGTTCTTGTGGAAAAGTAAAAGACACTCACTATTATTTTTTTTTCTCTTGTCCTAACTATACTGAGGCCAGGAAAGAATTTTTCGACAAGTTTCTGAGATTCGACAAGGTTCACATTGTTGACACCCATACGTTACTGTGGGGCGATTCTTCTTTTAGTGCTGCTGAAAATGAATATCTTTTTTTCATTGTACATTCATATATTCAGCAGTCTGGCAGATTTAAGTGATATTTTGTACATGATTGTGTATAGCATTTGTACATCACACACGTCCTTGCAGTTTATTATTAATTCATGTTGTGAATTTATTAATATTTTTCTATAACTGTGTAACACATATGAAGCTTAAACTTTATAAACTTTCCATGTAGGGAGAGGGCGAAATAAGTTTTGAGAACTTGTGCCCAATCCCATTGTATATGTATATTACAATAAAATATGTTCAATTCAGAAATTTTCATTTTTTTTTTGAGATTGCATTGAAGTCTATGGGAAGTTATTTTTTTGAAAATAAAAAATACTAAGAATATCAAAAAGTAATATGTTGAAAAGAAGTTTTTATCATTAGGAAAAGAACAAGGATTTGAAATTATTTTTTCATCGGATAGATTTTTCTACATTGATTTAAAAAAAAAATTGAATTAAGGTGTAATATTCCTCTGATAAGAGAGATAACTTTCTAAAGACATTTTTCCCATTGGATTATATTCACTAAATTGTCATGTATATAAATGTTTCACTAAATTGTTGTAGATTTCATTTGCACAGACCATTTTATTGTCAACTCAATCGAACTTGTTATATCGTACAGATGTTGATTTCTAGTTGCTATTGCAAATATTTTTATTAATTATCTTTAAAATTTTACCTAAAACATTTGTACTCAGTTCCTTTAAATGGTGTAAATTAAGATATTTATATCTCTGAAAGTATAAGTCATTTGTTACAGAAATTTCAGATGCAGAAAACAATTTGATATATTCTGATTTAAAAAGCAACGCTTCAGTATGTTTTCTAATGAGAATTGCATAGGTGTGAGAGTAAATATAATTTTCATATATACCTCATATTTCTAATATTATTGTGAGATAAAAAAAAATCAATCTTTCTATTTACCATATCAAATTTTCTTCGCATCGTGATTTGAGATATTGTATTCATTTCTAAAAAGTAAGCAACGCTTCATACTCAAACTATTTTCCATTTGAACCTAATGCCATTGTTGTTGATGAAAATCAATGTTTGGAATTTTAAAAAAAATTGTGATTAATTTGTAGCATAGGGATATCGATATTTCACCTTAAATGAAAAGGGGATAACTCTTCAAACTAGGACAATACCATAAATTAGGGCATGTTTTGCTCTTACATACATGTAACTGATCTAAAATGAATATTATACATTCATTGCATGATAGTGAGGGAAATATGCAGACTTATTCAGCCAAGAAAAATCATATTATATTATAGAATATGATTTTTCTTGGCTGAATAAGTCTTCATGTTTCCCGAACATTCATGCAATGAATTGTTTATTTAAAGCTGACATGAACTCTTAAAAAGGCATCAGTTTTCATCTTTGTACGACTTACTACATTCCTGTACGCCCTTGTCCGCCATATTTCTTCGATTCCGCCATATTTAATCGAAGATTTTTGGCCACCTGTACCTGCTATATATAGCCTTGTAGAATTGTTTCACTTGAGTGATTTTCTAGCCTGGCTGTCGACATGTACACATCTCCGATAGCAAAGTTGTCATAAATCCATAAACTGACCAAAAACATGTTTTAAAAGTTAAAATCCAACAAAAACTATAACAAAACTGAGAAGTAAATAATTTTTGAATGCATTTGCTGCAATTTAGAAAAAAATAACACGAAAAACAGCAAAAACCGTTTGGATATGCACGCATGCAGGTCGAGAATATGCATCGAACGCAGTGATAAAGATATTTACCTGAATACTGCTTGTTACAGGGATGTGCACATGTCTAAAGAAATATCCTATTTTACTTTTATTGAAATATGCATCTCAGAAAGCATGTAATCCATTGCTAACTGAACAGTAAAAAATTTTCACCACATAGCACTTGGACGCACGTGGTCCACGACGATCAGTCTATTTATTCAGGGGAAATTTCAAAGGTGGAAAGCTTACTGGTATTTGGTTGATTGAAAAAATGCAAATAATTTTTTTCAATCAACCAAATATTACTCTTGTCTTTATATGTAAATGTAAACAAGATTTATAAACATGGCTTAACTACATTAAATTTATTTCATAGCGAGCAACATTACGAAACATGCATCCTTTGACTAGATTCTCTCGTGAAAAGGGGGGGGGGGTAATAAAAATTGCATACGCTCTCTGAAAAAGAGCGGATTTTATTACGATCAAATATTTTCATTATAAATACTGTGTATTGGCTTTATTTTTTTTAAATATAGACCTGATATAACTTGAATTAAACTTATTTTATAATTTTATGCACAATAAACGAGTTTGATGCTGTGGTACATGAATGATCGAAATAGAATTCATTGGCGGATCCAGAGGTGGGGTGGGGTTCCGGGGATTGGACCCCCTTTATTTTTGTACATACATACACAGAGAGAAAGAGAGAGAATGTTTTTTTCTGCAATATAAAAGATAGATATAATTTGAAGAATTAAAAAAAAAATCTCCTTTGTCCTTTCTGTTCGCTAGATCTGTAGATTTTCGCGGATTTGCTTTCCTCTTTGTACCTTCAATCATTTTTCAGTCATTTATTTGAATCTCTTCACCATTTTACAACAGTATACAGAGATCACAAAATATATAGGTGATTTTATACATAACAGTAGATCTATAAAGCATGCGTGAATAAGAAACTAAACAAAAAAATTGTACGTTGCTATACATGTGAAGTATGGGAATTTAGGCCGGGGGCATATTTTATTTTTTTTCTTTATAAACGAGCACAATTTTCACAGAAAACAGTATCTATTGTTACTCATAATGTGTTAAGAATTAATTACATTCTGAAATTTTATGCTTTTTTTCTGTTAAGCATAGCATTCTTTCTGAAAGTAACGAGCTGCACTTTAGTATGTATTGAAACTCATCTCCAAGTTCTTTTATCTTGTCTTGGTAACCCTGGCTAAGGGCTCCGATCACCCACCAGTAACATGCAAGGTAGATTCCAGCGAACTTTGGCTATACCATTTTTGGACCAACCTCAGAAGTAACTAACTTTTAGAAGTATACATGAAATATACATGAAATATTTCGTTTCAGTGAAGATAAAGGTTTCAAATGTTCCCGTAGTATGCAAATGGAGGGGGCTTTTCTAATGATAATCTTTTGCTGCAGTTTTAAATAATATTTTGATTTGGAAGCTCCATCCACATTTTTTGTTGGCGGAAAATGCGCAGATTCAAGCATTTTTAAAAGTAATATACCGAACAAAAAAGTTACAGGAAGCCCCCCTCTATCCTCTACCAAAAAAATGGATATTAGAGTGTGATACATAGGGTTTTTTTTAAAAGTGTTTTTGTGTTTGTTTGCTTGTTTATTTGTTTGTTTTGTTTTTTTTTTGCTTGTCAACTGAATTTGGAGGTCCCCCGTCAATACAAACTGAAGTGGCTGTGGTGTGATTCTAGGCATGAGTGCCATGCGCGAATCTAGTGCGGGGTCAGGACCACCCCCATCCCCCGGGATTTGCAAGGTTATTAGATTTATATACTAAAGGAAGGAAAAAAGTTTACGTTGGACCCCCCTCGGAAAACGCACACTCCCTGGTAAATGCGAATTTATGTTAAATTGGATGAAAAGTCTAAGATTCGAAGCTTATTTATACAATGTTTGTTTTGTTCTGTTTTTGTATGTATAACTGTAATGATTTTGTACATTGTACTATATGCATCACTGTGGGCCGAAATTGATTGAATAAATATTCTAACTCTAACTCTAATTAGAAGTCATCGACTCCCCCCTCCCACGAAATAGGTTATTGAAGTTTGGGCGAGTTTACGAGTCTGTTTTTATTTTAGTTTTTTTTTTGCTTGTCAACAAATTTCTAGGTTAGATTTTTTTTGGAACTGAGGTGGACCCCCCCCCCCTGAAAATTTTTGGATCTGCGCCTGAGTGCTGAGGGCACCGACCTGGAATCCCCCCTTTCTAAAAATGGCTGAATCCGCCCCTGGAATTGAATGTGCGTTATATTTCTTGACATAAAATGTTAATAGTCGAAGCATATAGGAAGGGATAGCAAACTGCCGATGAGAGTCTCACATTCTTCCAAAAAATTAGCTTTTTTATACCTCTTGTCTTAATTATTTTTGTCCAGATTCCTTACCTGAGCTAGAAGGTATTTGAGAAAGTTCCCAATGTTCCCATTCCTTTGATGTAGATTTGACGTTTATTTCCCTTTCAATTTCGGCGTTTAGGTTTATTTTTCTTGTCAAAAGTAAAATTATTATTTCAATTTCAATTATTTCAAGTTTCGACATCCCCGCCTGAAAAAAATTCTTGATCTGTCCCACGATCTAATAAATGGTACAGCACAAAATGCATATGATTTTATATCTCTTATTGCGCTTACGGATGGTTACAGGAGAAGAAAGAGAGTTCAATGAATAAAATAGTGATTATAAATTATCTGTATTCAACCAGGTTTCAAGTATCCCTATCCTACTTTTTAAAAACATCTCCCAAATATTGCAACAGAAATTATTTTTATTTGAAAAAAAAGCTAGACTTTCAGACAGGGATACTGAAATCTCGAAAGACTTTCTGTAATAATCATAAAACAGCCACATTCCGCAAAAATGCACATACTAAATGTGGTCGGAGTGAGGCAATAAAAAATCTCGAAAAATGGATTTGGCAGAGATGTCTGTCTTCCAAGACTATTTAGGTAACGGTCATGTTAATTATTTCTGCCCCCCCCCCTTAAAAATACAAATGCTTTAATGTCAATCTAAACAAGGGATGTTTTTTTTCGCGTGTGTGTTAAAGAACGAACAAATGTACACGCAAAATTTTGTATTCTGGTTAAATGCTTTTAAGTCTTGAACTAAATAATTACCGTATATCAAATTACTTGGTTTAGATTTGAGATTAGTACTAAAATAATCAGTTGTAATTGACAAATGAATTTTGCAGACTATATATAGAATGTTTATTAGAACTAGATAGACAATTTTCAGTTGTACCTTATAAAGTCGTTATAATTATACTTTAGCCCCCCCCCCCTTTTAGCTGCGCAAATACCAAATAAATTCTCTTTTCCACTTGTGATATTTTCCCTGACCAAAATCTGATCAGCACGGACTAAGTGTTTTGATGTGCTAGGCTGAACGGAGTAGTCACAGTGTGTTTACTTTTGAGTTTTTATGGAGTTTATTTCTTTTTTGTGTTGCATTTTTCAATAAATGGAATTCAGGGTGTATATCACTTGACTTGTGCACATCTTCGAACCGATGCAGAGTTCTTATTACCACGTATGGGTACATTTACAGCGTTCGACGCGTTTTCTCGATATGCATCAAAGTCTGCATAAAACCTGCAAATCAAAGACACTGGCTGTTTTGTTCTATTCAAATGATAGTAATTTCAAAGTGTGTTTACGCGTTTTAGTGCTTTTTTATTTCATGTTTATTCTGCATAAATTGGCGCAGTGTAAAAATGCGTACTCGTGCAACTAAAACTTTCTTTCAAACTTGCATTTTCTTTCTTTTTTGAATTACATTTGATTCAAATCAATAATTATTCAGAAATATGATTATTATGCTTATTGTGGTTTAGAAATGTCTTGATTTCCTCATGTGTTCTCATATGCTTTACCATCGGAGATGTGCACAAGTCGATACCCAAACCAAAAAATCATTCAACTGTAACGAGCGCATTCGGGTATATATCGTTACAATGAGACAAGGTATCTGAAAGAAATATGGCGGAATATAGTTGGTATAAAACAAGTCGTACATAGATGAAAATGTTGCGTTTTTAAGAATTCATGTCAGCTTTAAGCATTGAATTCATATTTTTGTCTGTCTTCGGTCCTATAACACACCTGGCCGTGCCGACAAATTGAGTACCGCGCGTTAGCGTTAGATAAATAATATGACTTAGTATTCCATTGGATCTGAGGCTAATATGGGTCGGATACCTTGAGCGTGGAGAATATAAGACCGTGCTTATAATGAGACCAAAAGCAAAAGGGCAAGGTCGCAAGGTCATTACAATATTAGAAGCATCTTAAAATAAGCATGACCGACCCTTTTTGGTTTTGATGCGAATGGTTATAGGTCACTCTATATAAATGGTGCCTGTTTTGTAGGGTAACATTTGAAATTGACACCCCAAGGAAAACCATTGTCAACCGACGCGTCAGCGGAGGTTGACAATGGTTTTCCGAGGGGTGTCAATTTCAAATGTTACCCTACAAAACAGGCACCATTTATTTTATTATACTGAATGTCTTATTTACGGCGTCAGCAAAAAAAAAACGTCGATCGTCTTTACGTTCATGTATAGAAAGCTTTCACACTCACCGGTTCACTAATCTCCTTATTGTTTGTTTGATACTCGAATTAGAGTCATTTATCATTCAAAATTTCGTTATTTCTGGTTCGCAAGCATGTTTCCTACACTCTCAAGCATGTATCGTCTGTCGTTTGTTGTTTTCAAGTAAGCTATATCGGACGCAAGCTTTTATTGACGTCAAGTTAATTCCGGTTCTTTCAAACGCGCAACTGACGTTTTGAGAATTCTACGGTGAACCGTACGCGCATAATTTCCACGCATGTGGCATTACCGTTGTGTTACCCGTTGCCACGTGTGTTGCTAAGGCTCAGGGTAATCGAACGGATTGTTAACTGCATCTAAACCAATCAGATTTTAGTATTTAACATGAAAGTATAATAAAATGAAATGGTCAATGTTGTGACAAATTTCTGTCCTTAATCTTCAGTCCCTGAATTATCTTCAGTTGTTTAATTTAGAAAATTAACTCCCGAAATATTCCAACACAAATCGAAAAATCCCAATCAGGCAAATCGTCTATCCCATCCTATATTGTGTTTAAATCCCCTTTTTGTGTATCTTAATTTTTTTTGTTTTGTTTCAGACAAAGCTCTCTTATGGACCCCTGTGTTCTCATTACCACTGATGATTACTACCGCGTGCCAACCATATCAGGTGTCTTAGCCAATCAGCAGTCTTACTATCATACGGGACCTTCCTTCGGTTTGGAGGAAGATCTTCCCATTCCCGATTTCAACCATCTTCCATCGAGCCTGGAGGAAGAAGATAACAACAACCACACCAATACCCTAAGGTCCGCGATCTTCCAGAAGATCCTCAACAGCTACCCACAACTCAACAGGAAACTGAAGAGGAGTCACCATGTCGCGAAGAAGTTCCAGCAGACGCCAAGCAACCTGTCCGACTGTGTTTACCAGACTTCGCTGACCCCTGACACTACTGATGATGGCACCTTTAGTGACCTGGCGTCTAGCATCATGGATGACGAGTTTGACGGCGGATACTGCAGCTTCAGTGACAACGCCTCTGTGAATTCCAGTGGATCGTTCTCTCCAAATTCCTCCGCGGTTGAGCTTTTGCAACAAAAACTTCTCTGTGACGTCGATGTGAAAACCGAGTGTTCGAAGTTCGAAGATGTGTGCTCCAATTTGGACAAGATAAGCAAAACGTGTGACGAAACGACGAAACCAGTTACCTATGTTGTCAAGTCGATGGCCAAACCAGCTAAATACCAGTGCAACGTCTGTGGGAAAATCTACAAAGGAAACACAAATCTCAACTACCATATGGCGACCCACACTGGAGTCCGTCCTCACAAGTGTTCCGTCTGCGGGAAAGCCTTTACTCAGAAGTCCACACTGCGTACCCACTTCCGGATCCACACTGGCGAAAAACCGTACAAATGCAGGACCTGTGTGCGCGCATTCGCCGACTACTCCACGTGTATGAAGCATGAGCGTACCCACAGCGGTGAGAAGCCTTACGCATGCCCAGTGTGCGGGAAGTGTTTTGCGCAGTCCGGAAACATGCTGCGTCACCGCCAGACACACAAGAAGAACTGATTAAAGTGCTCACATTTTAATACTCCAAACACACAGTGCCAAGTCATTTTCAGAATCTCTGAATACAAACGAAAATAAGAGGATGCAAGCCATGAACAGACTCCTTCAAGAATATGTTTTTATTGTGTTGAAATGTTAATGCAGAACTCTTTTTTTCATTATGTTGAATGTTTGTGCAGAAAATTTTGTATAACGTTTAATTAATGTCATGTGTTTTGAATGTACATGTATATAATTGTTTTGATGTTAAGGTGCTTTGAGATTATTTTGTAAAATATATAATTACTGACTTGTTAATAAATATGAAAACTTTTACTGAAATTGTTTGAGTAATATTTTACGATTCATAGAGGTAGGAGAGAGCGGGATTTGAAAGCTACATATTTTATAAGGTACATGGTTTGCATTGAAGTGTTTTATGCTAGTTTTATAATTGAAATATCTATTTAATTCTTTTCTATAAATTCTTTTATTATATTGCGACAAGAATAGTTCTAAATATATTCTTATTTCTCTGAAAAAATTGAGTCAATTTTATCATAAATTTTTACACCTTTTAAGTAACATACAAAAATTTTCATCATATACATGTACTTCATTCTTGTTTTTCTTTTCTGAATTAAAAAGTCTGCTTTGATCAATCTGCTTAAATTCCGAAAGAGTTGAAGACTTTAAAACAATTTTCTTGCTTGTTAACTTTTCAATGCCAGAAATAACAATCTTTTGTGAGTGTAGAAAGGTCAGAAAATTGATTATGCAAAGCAATTTGAAGATTTTTCTTAGTCACAATTTTTAACTGTCTTTTTAAAAATAGACAAGTAGTTTATTTTGTCCTATGATTTATTTGGATAATACTATTGGAGGGAAAACGTCGAAGAAGTGATTTTTGATTAAGACGCAGATTTCAGTGCAAAAACTTCATATCAAATGTACTGTAGCGCCAAAAGAAGCATATTGACCACCATTTTTTGATTTGATTTATGATAAGACTACGCGTGTAGAAACTTAAAATAGTTAAAGACTTCAAATATCATGTCAAAAGCCAACCTATTTAATTGACCAGGTATAGAAACAATGAACAAGAGGCCCATGGGCCTTATAGGTCACCTGAGCATCATGCAACAACTTTCAAATGATTGAATTTGGTTCATGTTTTAAGCCAGATGCTATGGCATTCACAATTTTGAAAGAGGCACCATTGATTATCATAACTATACACTTAGTAATTGCTTAGTTTGTTTACTTAATACCCATAAGCAGAGTAGGGGAACAAAAATGCATGTAAACTAATCGGTAATATTCAGCAATAATCAGGAGTTCCCTTACCACACATGAACCCCTGACCCTAGGTCTACACATTGCACAATTTTTGAAAAGGCACACTTGCTTATCAAAAATGTTCAATTAATACCAAGGAGCAGATTTCAAACAATTCATTTTCAGTATATAGAAGTAGAGCCCCCCCCCCCCGTCTTTGGTATCCCTAACCCAGGGGCCTTGAAATTCACAATTTTGAAAGAAGAGCCCTTGCACATCATAACTATATAAATAGTTCATCTGCTTAATTACCCAGGAGTAGAGAAAAAGGTTTTCATAGATGTAATGTATTATCACCATATAATCATGATAGAGCCACACCCTAACACCATAATCCCTGCCCTGGGGCCATAAAATTCACAATTTTGGTAGAAGCATTCTTACTCATCATAACTATGTCCTTAATTAGTTTATTTAATACCTATGAGTGGAGAAGAAGCTTTTCAAAGAATAAATGCATTTTCACTATATAATCAATGGAGCCCTGTCTTAACACCAGAATCCCTGATCCTGGTGCCATAAAATTCACATTTTTGGTAGAGGCACTCTTGCTCATCATAACTATGTACTTAATTAGTTTATTTAATACTCAGGAAGAGAGAAGGAAGATTTTCAAAGAAATAATGCATTTTCACGATATAATCAATAGAGCCCCACCCTAACACCAAAACCCCTGACCCTGGGGCCATAAAATCCACAATTTTGGTAGAGGCACTCTTGCTCATCATAACTGTGCACTTAGTTTATTTAATACATAGGAGCAGAGAAGAAAATTTTCAAAGATTTAATGCATTTTCACTATATAATCATGATAGAGCCACACCCTAACACCAGAACCCCTGACTCTGGGGCCATAAAATTCACAATTTTGGAAGAGGCACTCTTGCTCATCATAACTATGTACTTAATTAGTTTATTTAATACTCAGGAACAGAGAAGAAGATTTTCAAAGAAATAATGCATTTTCACGATATAATCAATAGAGCCCCACCCTAACACCAGAACCCCTGACCCTGGGGCCATAAAATTCACAACTTTGGTAGAGGCACTCTTGCTCATCATAACTATGTACTTAATTAGTTTATTTAATACTCAGGAACAGAGAAGAAGATTTTCAAAGAAATAATGCATTTTCATGATATAATCAATAGAGCCCCGCCCTAACACCAGAACCCCTGACCCTGGGGCCATAAAATTCACCATTTTGGCAGAGGCACTCTTGCTCATCATATCTATGTACTTAATTAGTTTATTTAATACTCAGGAACAGAGAAGAAGATTTTCAAAGAAATAATGCATTTTCACGATATAATCAATAGAGCCCCACCCTAACACCAGAACCCCTGACCCTGGGGCCATAAAATTCACAACTTTGGTAGAGGCACTCTTGCTCATCATAACTATGTACTTAATTAGTTTATTTAATACTCAGGAACAGAGAAGAAGATTTTCAAAGAAATAATGCATTTTCATGATATAATCAATAGAGCCCCGCCCTAACACCAGAACCCCTGACCCTGGGGCCATAAAATTCACCATTTTGGCAGAGGCACTCTTGCTCATCATATCTATGTACTTAATTAGTTTATTTAATACTGAGGAACAGAGAAGAAGATTTTCAAAGAAATAATGCATTTTCACTATATAATTATTTAGCCCCGCCCTAACACCAGAACCCCTGACCATGGGACCATGAATTTCACAATTTTGGTAGAGGACTTATTGCTAATTACAACCGTACCAACAGTTTGACTGCTTGATGTCCAGGAGTAAAGAAGAAGATTTTTAAAGATTGTACTAATTTTAGTGGTTTTTGCCCCCACCCCCCAGGCCCCAGGGGGGCAGGGACCAGATTAGATCATCTTAGTTATCAGCAAATATTTACACTTGTTGCCTTTATATGATGTTTTTTGTATACATTGTATCACATTGTAAATTTCATTTCGCTGTCATTGACACCATTTTCAATGAAAAGATAACATATTTTCAATGTTGTTAGAGACTTAAAAATCCCTCAATAGAATTTTCATGCACAGTGAATTGATATGAATTTAATTCTTTTTATTTCATTATGTTTATGAAAGACGCAATTAATGGTATTTTCTTGCCATTAATTTCAACACCAAGTATATTCATCATTTGATCATAATATAGTATCCATTAAATGAGTGATACAAATCTATGAGAGCTTATATTTTCATATTTTACATGGAACCAAAGCAAATCAAGGTAATTTTTTTTTTACAGAAATAGGAATTTGAATTACAATTTTAGTAACTTGATTACACAAGGTGGGATACGTACATTGTATATTTCATGTTGTTTATAAACCTTTGAAGAACCATTAAGGACAATTAACATAACACAAAAGCGTGATAGGATAATGAATTTTTTAAAAAAAAGTATAAATCAATGAAATATTCTCTATGACTAACAACTAGAAATAAAACTTAAATCATTAACAAAGTACATGTATAGAGGGGCTAGGTTAAGTTCCACATACCAGGTACATCTTGTTAAAATTCAAATGCAGGCATCATGGTGCTTAAATTATTTTTTTTTATTCTGAAAATCTTACTAATGTGTACATGCAGAAAGTCATACGCAGGTTTAATGCATTCTGTGTGAAATATTACCGGGTAAATAAATCTTTCTTAATAATGTTTTAATCATAATAAATAATTTGTTCTCTTTGGTCTCTGGATAAGAAATATCTATCTTGATCTAATTGACCTTGCAGCAGAAGGCAGAGGGGCCTTTGCTTGTTCGGCTTTATGGAAATCAACATTGTATCATTGTATGTAAATGATATAGCAATATACATTCAAAGTAAATAAATCAGTGAATATTGTGATTGAAAACAAAATTTGAATTTTTTTTATACATCTAGAAATTGAACTACATTATGACAATTTTTGATGGAGATCACATAGGTATTTGATAAATTGGTTGTAGGTTATATTAATGAATTTGTTCAATATTTATGCACTTCATACGTTTTGCCATCTATATTGAAACACTTTGATAAGTCCTTCATAGAATCCCACCCACAGTGTAGACTTGTATAGGGACAAAGAGACTGGTGGGTTCACTTCATTTTCTGTTAGTAAGAACTTTAAGAAGTCCCCGTCAGGACTCAGCAGATGGATCTGTTTGTTATCAGAGTCAGTAACAAGGATGTCACAGAGGGAGTCGCACACTACATCAGTTGGACAGAAATTATGTGTCAGGTTCTGTCCACGGTAGACAGACTTCAAACGACCAGAGGAGGGCATAATCACTAGATCACCTGTAGTGGGACTTGTATGGTTCACAACACAGATATCACTGTTACTGTTCTGTGTGACTCTGAATGGAAATGTAAACAGTCTGGTGTGACCGTCCTCCTGGTACTCATTCTCATGGATGACATCACCTGTCACTGTGATGTGTCTCACCAGACGTCTGCTGTGTGACTCTAATTTGTAACGATCTGATTCTGTGTCTCTCAAGGTGACCAGTAGTCCACCGTCCACTGACTGACAGATTCCTAATGGTAGAAGTGGATCTGTACTGATGACCTTAGAGACAGATCCTGATGGTGACAGACAGCTGATGGATATGTTACTTAAGTCAGAGAAATAAACATTACCGTTATCAGTCACACACATGTCATTAGGAAAAATACTAAATTTATGTTCTTTAGTGCCTTGCTGATTAACTTTTTCTATATATTTTGTTTTAAATTCATTTATGTAGCATTGATCTTCACTTAATACCTCCAAAATATTTATTACTTTATCTCCATATTGAAAGGAGTTTTTTATAGTCACATCAGTATCATCTAAATCCCAAGTTTTTCCAACCATAGAATTAAGAAAGTCATCTTTGATTTCCCCTCTAGTGAACCTCACTGAATGTTCACAGTTTGTCATATGAACCTCCAATTCAGACAGCATTTTTGTCAGTTCTCTGTGGTTGTCAATCAAGCTGTAATCTGACATGGTGCTGTTGTTCACCTCCATGAATTCCACTGTGTCAATAATTCTTCTCTTCTTCTTGTCTAACTCAGATTTCACATGATTCAGTTGATCATTCTTTTTAACTATATTGTCTTGCAGTGTTTTTTTATGGCGCTCTCTGATTTCTGTTAGCCTGGCCATTATCTCTTCACAATGCTTCTGAAGCTTTTTAATCTCAGAGTCGCACAGTTCTTTATTTTCTATGATTTGTGTAGACACCTTTTCCATTTTCTCCTCAATCCCAGGTAGATTCTCTTCCTTGATGTTCTTCAGAAATGAAAGTAGACCCCTCCTCCTTTCAGTGGCTGCTGTAGGTATAGTTTTCCAGTCATGATTTCTATGATCCGTTTTAGCACATTTGGCACAAATAAATTTATCACAGTCCTCACATACAATATCAATAGGTAATTCATGGGATTCACACATTTTAATGTGCACTAGAGGAGAGCCCAGTGGATATTGTTTTTCAATTGCAGCCATGTTTGTCGGGCATTGCCTACCAGTGTCCTAGTTTTTAGTACGCATGTTAGATAACCATAAGGAACACTTTAATTAATGGATATAAGGGTTTTAAAGACAGACTTTAAATTTCTTCAGTACGACAACTACATTTATATACAAGTATGTAATAAAATGTAAACATGCAAGTGAATATTATAATTAAATAATTGATAATCATTCTAAGTAGAAAAGAAATAATAAAGAGAAAATAATATTTTGAAGTACAATTTTTTTAAAATGGTCAGAAATTCGTTACTGAAATACTATAACATGTCATGTTGGTCATTCTCATAGAATTCTTAAATATTTTCCTCTGCACCCTGTAATGCACCTCGTCGGTAATTTTGAGAAAAATAATGGGGATGCTTCTCTGATCATCGTAAACTCTAAAGCACTCTAAGCAACTTTTACCTCTGCAGATAAATGAACACGTACCCCTAGAATCATCTCCCATGTAGATGGCAGGTTTGGGACTAAATAGCTAATATTCCATATTCCTAATACTAATATGAGGATAATCTCTCTATACAAGAAAAGAAGATGGGTGAACAAGGCGGGCAGAATGACTATAGCGCCCGATATCAAGAAATCATATTCAGTATGTGAATTAAGTATTTCAGTTAACTTCTTATTATTAATTTTTTGGAAATTATGAGAGAAAAACTTTTCTGAGAGAAAAAAAATTCTCGCAAAAATTTTTTTTTTCATAAAATTAATAGATGGTATTCGTGGGATTCGAACCCTAGCAATAAAAATCCGACGTATCAATAGCATACTGCTTTGAGACTAACGCGTTAATCACTATGCTACATCACTCGTGGTGAATTTGAGCATTTAAATCATGTTTGTGATATGACCCGCGACTTAATGGACTTGAAGTATTTCTCGAAAAGATGCGAATGTTGTGTCATAAAAGTGTTCTTTTAAGGTATAGTGGGTCTTCGCTCCATGATTTTGTAAACTAAAAAATGTGTATTTTATTGCAAACTTTCAGGATCATCTTTCAAAACAAGAGGCCCACGGGCCTTATAGGTCACCTGAGTATCGTGTAACAACTTTCAAACAATTAAAATTGGTTCGTGTTTTACCCCAGAGGCCATGAAATTCACAATTCACAATTTTGAAAGAGGCACCATTGCTTATAATATCATAACTATAAACTTAGCATGCTTACTCTATTTACTTAATACCCAGAGGTAGATCAGAGTAACAAAGAGAAAATGCACTTCCACTTTCTAACCAGTTATGCATCTCAACCCAAAGGAACCACTTACCCTGGGGCCATATATTTCAAAATTTTGCAAATTTTATCATAAAATTGTTGATTAATGCGGAAGAGCAGATTTCAAAGCATCAATTTATTTTCAGACTATGTAACCCCTCCCCCCCGCGACCCGGGGGGCATAAAAAAATAACAATTTTTCTAGATGCACCTTTCTTCATCATAAATAAATATATACTTGGGTAATTGGCATATAACCCAGGAGCAAATTTAAGGACAAGATTTTCAAAGAATTAATGCATTTTTCACTATATAATAAAGGAGCCCCGCCCTAATACCAGAACCCTTAGCCCTGGGGCCATAAAATTCACAATTTTGGAAGTAGCACTCTTGCTCATCATAACTATGTATTTAGTTAGTTTATTTGATACCCAGAAGCAGAGAAGAAGATTTTCAAAGAATAATGCATTTTCACTTTATAATCCATAGAGCCATGCCCTAATACCAGAACCCCTGACCCTGGAGCCATAAAATTTACAATTTTGGAAGAGGCACTCTTGCTCATCATAACTATGTGCTTAGTTAGTTTATTTTATACCCTGAAGCAGAAAAGAAGATTTTCAAAGAATAAATGCATTTTCACTATGTAATCAATAGAGCCCCACCTAACACCAGAATCCCCAATCCAGGTGTGACCGGTAATGAAATTCAAAATTTTGGAAGAGGCACTCTTGCTCATCATAACTACATGTATGTACTTAGTTAGTTTATTTAATACCCAGGAGCAGAGAGGAAGATTTTCAAAGAATTCATACATTTTCACTATGTGATCAATAGAGCCCCGCCCTAACACCACAACCCCTGACCCTGGGCCATAAAACTTACAATTTTGGAAGAGGCACTCTTTCTCAACATAAGTATATACTTAATTAGTTTATTTAATACCCAGGAGCAGAGAAGAAGATTTTCAAAGAATTCATGCATTTTCACGATATGATCAATAGAGCCCCGCCCTAACACCAGAACCCCTGACCCTGGGGCTATAAAATTCACAATTTTGGAAGAGGCACTCTTTCTCAACATAACTATGTACTTACTTAGTTTACTTAATACCCAAAAGCAGAGAAGAAGATCTTCAAAGAAATAATACATTTTCACTATATAATCCATATAGCCCCGCCCTAGCACAAGAACCCCTGGCCCTGGGGCCATGAATTTCACAATTTTGGTAGAGGACTCAATGCTCATTACATTCATGCCAACAGTTTGCCTGCATGATGTCCAGGAGTAAAGAAGATTTTTAAAGATTGCACTAATTTTAGTGGTTTTGACCCCACCCCTCAGGCCCCAGGGGGGCAGGGACCGTGAAATTCACAATTTTTGTTTCCCTTCATCCATAGATGCTTTGTGCCAAAATTGGTTGAAATTGGTTGAGAGGTTGCAGAGAAGAAGCTGAAAATGTTCAAATGTTAACGCACGGCGCACAGCGCACGACGGACGACGCACGACGACGGACAACAACGGATAGCAATAGGTCACCTGAGTTTACTCAGGTGACCTAAAAATGGAGCGAAGGCCCACTCACATTGAAAAATCTTGTAAAAGTACGAGAAAATGATTGTTTTTGTACTTTTTAGTGTGTGTAAGCATTTTCATAGGCAAATATTTTCTGTTTTTGTGATTTTTTTTTTATATTGTAGAGGTTTTTCATAAAGAATACTTTAATACTAGATGAATTATCCAATAAAATTTGGATTTGATTGATATTAAAATTTTTCACTTCTTATCTGTCGCACTATAGGCACTTTGCCCGCCTTATCCACCCATCTTCTTTTGAACATTTTTTTCTTTTTACCCTTTTTGCACTTGATTGTCCTTATAAGATGAACCTTAAAAGTTTGGCGATTTTTATCTATATCTTAATGAATAACGCTGTTTCTAGGCGAGTTCAAAATGGTGTGAAATTGCATCAGGTACGGAGCGAAAATTACATTTAGTATTTTAATTGACTGATTTTTCTCTTTTTACTTTTAACCCTCTTATAAAGACCCAGCTCACGCCCATTTTCTGTAGCAAGTTTTGAAAGTAAAAAGTGAAATGTTTACGCATAGTAATGTTAAAGATATAGTTTTGCAAGTATGGAGACTGGATGGAAATGAATGGAGGTAATAAGAACCAAGTAGAAGACCTTAACATGATCAGAGAAATGCATGAAACAAAGTAACTCAAACATGTTAAGGAGTTTTCGGAAATGTCTCTTTAGTAAAGAGTAAATCTTGAACAAAATGTACACCTACAGCGCTGAAAATTTAGAAAATAAAAATCATATTAAAAAATTAGTGATTTTGTTTGATATTACTCGATTGCTAGATTTGAATATTATTCTTCATGATGAATGCTTTTCATATTTTGAAATCCAAAGGAACACTTCACTACACGCATGACTGATGAAAAAGGTTAAGGAAGCTCAAAATAAAAAGGCAATTTAAATACCAGTGAACATAAATTTGAAGAAAGAAAAGAGAAACCAAAGCGTATCGTTTGCATGGTCAAAAGATATTTTTGTTGAACACGAAAAATTTTTGCATCGATCTTACATTGTTTAAAGTGATAATCACATAAGAAAAGTCGCCCACATGGCACAGTGGTTGGAGCATCTGCTCTGGAGTCGGTAAGTAAGGAGTTGATCCTTACGTCGCCGGTTCGAATCCCACAGTGGGACGTAGAGACCGGTCCTTCGGAAGGGACCATGTTAGCCGAGGTCTAGTGTGGCAGTAGGTGGTGACAGGAAAAGGATCCCTCACTGTTCAATGGCCAAAAATGCTGAAAATAGGAAAATTTGCATCTATCGACCGACAACGGATGCGGTCCCCATTTGAGTGAAAAATTCATTAGACCGACCTCGAACAAACAAACAGATACATACATTACAAAAATAATGACTTTTAAGAAACAGACATTTAAGTATACATTGTTACGAAAGCCTATTAGGATCAATCTAGAGAGAAAAAGGCGTAATAACGCGAAAAAGGGCGTTATTACGCCTTTCCATTCCAAAAGACGTTATAATGCCTTTTTAAAAGGCGTTATAACGCCTTTCTAAAAGGCCTTATTATATGCCTTTCCATTCTAGAATGCGTTATTACGCCTTTCCAAAAGAGAAGGCAACACTCTACTTGTGAAGATCTAGAATATAGGCAGACTTATCTTGGAGCTTTGCTTGCCATGTACAGTGTATTAAAATTTATGTCATTTGAAGATATTTTTCTCTCTTCTTGGAAAAAGCAGGCAACTATTTGCATGGGTATAATGAGCAATTGAAATCAATGACCCTTGGTATAGAAAGACGTAATAACGCCTTTTGGAAAGGCATAATAACGCCTTCTAGAATGGAAAGGCGTAATAACGCTTTTTAGAAAGGCGTAATAACGCCTTTAAGAAAGGCGTAATAACGCCTTTTGGAAAGGTGTAAATTATTTTTTAGAAATTATTCCTAATAATTGTGAGCCTTTTGGAAAGGCATAATAACGCCTTTTGGAAAGATGTAATAACGCCTATGTATTGAATAAAAGGCGTAATAACGCCTTTTGGAAAGGCGTAATAACGCCTTTTGAAAAGGCGTAATAACGCCTTTTAGAAAGGCGTAATGACGCCTTTTATAAAGGAACGCCATTTGAGAAGGCGTAATAACGCCTTTTAGAAAGGCGAAATAACGCCTTTTAGAAAGGCGTAATAACGCCTTTTGGAAACGCCTTTTGGAATGGAAAGGCGTAATAACGCCTTTTCAAAAGGCGTTATAATGCCTTTTTTCGCGTTATTACGCCTTTTCAAAAGGCGTTATAACGCCTTTTAAATTTTTTTTCTCTCTAGATTGATCCTAATAGGCTTTCGTATATTGTTAATTGGATACTTTCTGTATCATCAAATATGTAAAAGTTTTGGCAAGAAATAAAACTTAAAATTTCCAAATTCAAAATTTGAATTGAAAGATAGAAGGACACCAGACCTGTATTTTCTAACAAAGAAAAATAAAAAATAACGTTTTCTGAAAAAATAAGGAAATAAATATACAACTTCCCCTTCATTGATAAACCCCTTTTGTTTTATGCATATGACTTTACAAAATTAACTCAGATATATAAGGGAAAATATTTTTGATAAAAGTAGCATTTTTTGAAAGAGAAAAGTCTATAAACAATTTATTTCAATCAATTATTAATCAGGTGTTGTTTTTTTTCAAAGTGATACATTTTGATGTTGGAGATGAAGGAATGTTATCTTTATGAACTGTAAAAGATATTCTTTTGTCATCCATGTATGTCTATGATAGAGTAAATAATTAAGCAATTATTTTGGCATGGTCACCTCCAATGACCCTTAAAGTGCTTCACGTTTATCATATAGTGCATAACGTTATTACAGGCTCTACGTAACTTTGACTTTTGAAGATAAACAGGCACATTTACCCGGTCCCTTAAGTTAAATGTAATATCTAGTAAATGAACAAGGGGAAAAATTACTCGTTACAGACCGTCGATCACTGTTTGTTAACTTGAATTAACATTATACATAATACAAAGTAATTAATCTTTTTACCTTCAAATAACTTGACATTCTCAGAAAACTTCTACTTCTGAAGCAAGTTTGAGAGTGAAAATCAAATGTAAATTATGAAACAGAATAATGCAAATGAACACATTTAGACAGTTCCAGAAAATACTTCTTTAATAAAGCGGAAATCTTGACAAGCATGTAGACGAACCGCAAAGATACTTTTTAAAATAAAATCTTATAAAAATAATTGGTGAACTTGATTGACATTCAAGCAAATTCCTATGTACCACTTGGTATATATAGAATAATAAATATTCGTATGATAAAATATTATTGGTATTTGCTGTTTTCAAATAGCTAAGCACTTTATCTTTAAAAAAAAAGGGGGGGGATTCGAAAATCGCAAATTCTACAGACATAAACATGCTTTAATTTGCATACAGTAACTGTACATATCATACCATAATATCTAGATTAACCAATTTAAAACATATGATTTTTTCTATTTCTTGTAAAATATCTTTTCAATGTTGAGCAATTTTCTTAAGCATTTAGTACAACGTTTATTCTTGTTCAAACTAGAGATACATTCCTACATCCTAGAGGAGTCCAAAGAGATAGAATGGATAAATTCTTCATTCAAGGAGGAGCAGACTTTTATTTTTTTTTAAAGTTTAATCGAACAAATAATTCATCATTGATAACAAAAACAAACAAGTTATGATTTTCAAATATTGACAAAAAGTTAATGTCTTTATCCTGTAAATCATAGTCTATCTTCTTTTTTGAGTTTTCATTTTAAAAGATTGTGTAAAAATAGCGATGTAATACTAAAAATCTTGTTTTATCTATCCGGATCAATAGATAGGGCCCATATTGTTGTTGTTCTGTCTGTCTGTTTGTTTGTCTTTCAACTCTAGGGATGTGAGATTTTATCGGTATACCGGTATATCGCGATTTTTTGTTGCGCAATACATATCGTGATACGGAGACCTAAATACCGGTCTTCAGGTACATATTATAAAGTCCACCCTAATCTTCTTCAGAGTGAATACGAGTCTGATCTTAATTAGATTGGTCAACTCCTTCGCCATAACTTTTGAACCGTGAGAGATATAGACTTCAAATTTAATATGCATGCATACTTCACTGCTTGAGCTCATTCAATTGACACCAAGGTCAATGACCTTGTGACCTTGACTGTAACCTACATGCTGAAAATAGATTTTTCGTATTTTCGTCACAAATTTTGAACCATGAGAGATATATACTGTAAATCATTTCTCATATTTGGTATGCATACTTTACTAATTAAATTCTTTCAAATGACATCAATGTCAATGACCTTGTGACCTTGACTGTAACCTATATGCTAAAACCAGCCTTTTGAACCTTCGCCATAACCTTTGAGCAATAAGATATAGAGACTCCATTTTTGGTATTCATACTCCACTAATTAAGTTCTTGCAAATGACACCAAGGTCAATGACCTTGTGACCTTGACTGTGACCTAAAAATAGCGTTTTTCGAACTTTGTTGCCGCCGGGTGCATAGAGTTTCACGAACACATCTTGTTTTAATCATTTTTATGCCCTCGTAATCGAAGATTTTGGGGGTATTATATTATGTCCAGTCCGTCTGTCTCCCCGTGTTTTTTTAAACTTGGCTATAACTTGTGAAAATTCAAAACTATAAAGGCTTTTATATTTCAAATGTGAATGCTTTGTGAAAAGACCCTCTCGTGATACTAAAAATTTTTATCTTTTAACCTTGGAGATTGTGTGTATTTGAGAGATTTCAAACTTCACCACAAGCCGCCATATGGGGCATCAGTGTTTCACAAATACATTTCTTTTGGGTGGGGCTATTTTAAAATATATTTTCAGGTTTCATTCACATGATCTTGTTTCGTTAATAATTTTTTGATACACAGTTATTTAAAAATTTTCTCAAATGCTAAACAAACATGTTGATACCCAAAGTAAGGCTTTCTCACAAGAAATATAAATGTAAAATATAAAACACCTGTTCAAATGTTATGGCCAAGGTTAAAGTAATATAAAAGTAGGTCAATCTCCAAGGTCAAGGTCAAATTCAAAGTTGTTGGTATCCAAAGAAAGGTCTTGTAACAAAGAATAGTTTTGTGAAGTATGAAAGTCCTAGCACCAACCGTTCAAAAGTTATTGCCAAGATTAACTTAAAAGTATTTTTTTAAGTTGTGTCAAACTCCATGGTCAAGGGGTCAAATTTGTTGGTATCCAATGAAAAGTATTGTCACAAGGATTACATATATGAAGTATGAAAGCCCTTGCCCTTATTATTCAAAGTTATGGTCAAGGTTAAAGTTTTTTTTTAAAGTGGGTCAATCTTCAAGGTCAAAGGGTCAAAGTTGTTGGTATCCAGTGAAAGGTCTTGTCACAAAGAATACACCCATGAAAAGTTATGGGCAAGGTTAAAGTTTTTGCATGCAAACAGAAAAACAGACAGACAAACGAACGGACGGACAGGGCAAAAATTATATACCCCCAAAACTTCGTTTACGGGGGCATAAAAAATTATTATGGAAACAAGTGCCAGTGAGTTTATCGCTGGGTACAATCCGGAATCTTTAGCACTACTCATTAACAGTCGACATTTAGCTTGCATATGTTTACTTCCTAATTGATACGGGTACTGTGATATGAGTAAAAATGTCAAAGAAATCGCGTAAACTCCCTGAAACAATAAGTCCCGTGATTAACGATTCCCAAAAATTCTTCAAAGACATAAAAATATTTATCTTAAGTGCAGGAATAGAAAAAGCTCGCTGTGATATTTTTCGAAAGCAGTCGGAAAAATATGGCGGCGTACTTTTATCAGGAGTGGGTGAAAATGACAAGCCGGATTATATTGTTGTTGATGAAAAAATGGAACTGGATCGAATGTGTAGACTTCTTAAAATAGATCAACCTCTTGCAGGTGTTAAAGTTGTTAAAACATCTTGGTTAAGTGACTGTATAAAACAAAAACAATGTGTAGACTCCACTTCATATGAATTGGATTTATCCCCGTTGATTCGAAAAAGAAAACAAGAATTCGAAAATGATTCGGAAAAAGAAGACGTTAAGGATGGCGGGTCTGAAAACAATAAAGAACATAAGCCAGTAAAAATGTGGCACAGCTACAAGAGACCAAAGGTAGAGGTGGAGGAAGGGGAGGATCCAGACAGTGATTACGCTCCCAGTGATGGGGAGGATCCAGTGTCTGTTCAGGGGCCCAGTACCAGCACCACGTCATCTACCTCACCAGAGAAACTTATAGCTGTAATTAACTTAAAACCTGTACCATAGAACATGTAGAATAATGATTGTCAGAATGAACATTGATTTCTTTTTTAAATCACCTGTACATTCTTTCTTTGTTACATTTATCTTAGCATATATATTCAGTGATTTAATTTTAAATGTTTAACAATATTGTAATATAATTAATATAAAAACATTCATAAACAGCTAAATTTTCAGTTTTAATGGTGAAAGAGATCATATTCTCAAGCATACAAAAATATGATACAAATTTAAACATTAAAGAATCTTATTTTTCAGAAAGGACAATGGATATGTACCCAGTCATCAAAAAATGTATCAGAAAATTTGAATGAGCACATCACTAGCAAACTTGAGGTACTCTACAGTGATCTTTACTCTGTTGGTGATCTGCAATAACATATATATTTATCATTGTAGTAAATAGGATTTACCTCCCTTCATTCATATTTACCATGCTTTGTACAGGTCCAGAATGGATATTGTAAGGTGATTAATTGTGAAGTTTGTTTTCAGCATGATTATCTGAAGATTTGAAAAAAATGAGGATGAGGGTTTTATTTTTGTAAATTTTTTTTTTATTAATTTATCAAAGTGCTTGACCTCAGTTCATTTCTGTGGTGTTGGTTGCATGCTTTACAATGTAAAGTTTTTTCAAAGAAATGTTAGATTTGAAAATGCCAAGTACTGAGAAACAATGATCAGATATATTTATTAAAGAAGTTGTGTTTTCAGGAAATGGTGAAGAAGTACCAGTCCACAAGTGATCAGTGGAGAGCATTTGGTTACCAGAAAGCCATCCAGGCTCTCAGAAAACACCCCAAACCAATCACTTCATGGGAGGTCGGTGTATAATGTGCATCATGTCAGTTAATTAACATAAAGACACTAGGGCTGGGCAATAATATCAATATTTCTATATATTGCAATACAATGACAAAAAATATCATATTGCAATACGTTTTAGTAATATCGATATATCGGCAAAATGTGCAGACTATAAGGAATTTTATTATTAAATATAAAAATAGATGTAAGAAAGAGTTGTTATGACACCAAACAGTAAGACAGAAGCTGTTTTATGGTTGTATTTCAGAGCATAACTTAATAAAATCAACAATTCTTTTTTTTCCTTTGCTAACTTGTAATAGTTATGTACAATCTGCCTATAAATTAAATCTGATATAATAAGAAAGTGCCATTTTAATTTCACTGAAAATATTGCAATACATATTGCAATACCGTTTAAAATATTACAATATATCGCAATACTAAATCTCTTGCCAATACCCAGCCCTAAAAGCCATGGTAAAGGCATTTACAATCCCAAAATCACAGGAAAATGTAAATATGCACATGTAAATACATATTATATAAAATGCTCCTGAAAGATTTTCATAAATGAAGAGGAAATTTTGAATTATTCTGCTGTATCAAACTGTAGGAGGCGAGAGCCCTGCCAGCTGTAGGAGCCAGATTAGCCGACAAAATCTGGGAAATTGCGGAGAGTGGAGAGCTCCGAAAACTAAATGAATTTAATGCTGATGAAGACATCAAAGTCATAGAGCTGTTTACCAATGTGTGGGGAGCAGGGGCCCATACTGCAAGGCAGTGGTTTCAACAGGTAAATGTCAACAGTACATGTAATAACAGTACATGTAATATATATTAGTGTGTAAATTATATCAAATATTTAAATTAGCTAAGTATTTGACCGACTTTCAACTTGATAAATTAATTATCACATAATTCTTCATAATATCAGTTTTATGTTTTTAAGACTCTTAACAGCAGTATACTCTTCTTATGTAGTTTGAGCCCACAGTTTTTGTAAAAAAAAAAATGAACAGCTACTCAGCTAGTACTGTTTTTGTTAGAGACTCTCTTTGGAATTTTGAAAATTTAAAATACATTGAATATTAACATTATAGATTCACTTTCAACCCATATGCAAGATTAAATGTACCAGTCAGGTATTAGTAACCTCACCGTATATACTCGCCTATAAGTCTGTTTTTTTGGGAGTTAAATTTTGGTCCAAAAATCATTGTCTGACTTATAGGCAAGCCATTGAAAGATTGGTATTAATTCTGGACAACGAAAGGTAGTTTTATAAGATTATGCATAAAGTACAAGTATTTATGAATTTTTATAGTTTTATTTATTCTTCAGTATGCATTACACAATTTTTCAGTGATATAGAATTAAATATCAATGTCATTTATTTAAAATATTAATTGAAATCTCACTAAAACAACACAACATTGATCTAAAATTGTCAACTAATTCTGGCAGAAAGTTGTACCTACTTATAAGCTGGTCAATGGCAAATCCCTCCAAAATAACTACAAAAACACAACCAATTTATAAGCAGACCAATATATGCGCGGGTATATACAGTACCTAATGCTTTTCTTTTTAAGATAAAAATTCTTTTCAAAGACACACAGTTTCCTATTTTTGTTGAAATAAAACGAAAAAAATTTTTTTCCCAAATAATCTGGTTTGAATAATTGAGTCTCAGAATTTAATAAAACAAGAGACCAAAGGGATGCCACAATCATGGGGGTCTATTTGCATTCAAAAAATGAATAGAGTAGTTTAATTATTTGACATTTTGTCTTCATTTTTAATTAAATTTTACATTTTGGCCTTGATTGAAACAAGTTTTGATTAAAGGAGATTGTTATCCTGACAAACACAAACACATTAATTTTTCTGTTTATAGCAATGTTTTTTATTTAAGTTTGTACATGTGTTTCATTTATTACAACTGAAGATCATAATTATCACATTATTCTTAATAAATATACAAACACATATTGAATAAATTATGATTCATTTCAATCTCTTTTCAAGGTCTTTTATGGAAATATATTTTTCACTGGTATTGAATAAATTAGTCACATGAAAATAAAATGATGATTCAAGTGAGAAAATGTCTAAAGTACAAAGCATGTACAAGTACTGTTAATTCCCCTCTTTTATGTGTGTACTTATACATGTACCATGAAATGGCTCTTAGACATCAAGTTGCGAGAATATTAATTCATTAGTGAAGGGTTGATCACAAGAGTTAATTTACATAAATTTCTGCACCATAAAAATAAAAGCAAGTAATTTTATTTAGTGAATGATGCTTCTCTCTAAACGATGCACTAACCATTTCCTGGCTTTATTTAGGAATCAAGAGCTAGTCACTTTTTTTCAGGGATTTAGAACTCTAGATGACCTACGGACAAAAGCCAAGTTGACCCACCAGCAAAGGATTGGATTGAAGCATTATGACGATATCCTGGATAGAATGCCAAGAACTGAGGCAGCAGCCATAGAACAAGTGGTAGGTATAAAATAAACCCAAACTAAATAGATATAAAAAAAATGTATCAAATGATCTATCAGAGACATTGAAGAAATTGTTGAGGTGAATAATAGCATATAGAACAAATGTTAGGTGTCAGAAAATCATACATAGTAAAATTTGTATATGTCAAAACAGTAGATTAGTATACAGTACTGTAATTGTAAGCAATATGGTAACACCATTTTACAGCAAATGATAGGTGTTAAACCATCCTAACAGAACAAAAACAGACAGGAATTTGTTTTAAAAACAAATATATTTTTCACATATAGTAGATTTCCATGCAAAACAAATAAATGGTTGTGGCAATATTATTTTAACTATAAAAGATTTTACAGGTTTTAAGTCTGAATTAATTTTCCTGAATTTCTATTGTATAAATGGTTGTGGTAATAGCATATATTTTACATGTTATGAAGTCTGAATTAATTTCTCTGGATTTCTTATTTTCTATTGTATCATCTATAGGTGAGGGAGGCAGCAGAGAACCTTGTTCCGGGGGTCATTGTACAATGCTGTGGGTCGTATCGCCGAGGGAAACTGACCTGTGGGGATGTGGATGTATTGGTGACCCACCCTGATGGGAAGTCCCACAAAGGACTGTTCTCCAAACTACTGGCCAGGCTGAAGGAGAGTGGTAGGTGCTCTTATTAATATCCATGTTTACAAAGGCATGTTCTACAAACTACTGACCAGACTGAAGGAGAGCGGTAAGTACTCTTATCAATATCATTGTTTAGTAAAAATGACTGGTCAACGGGGGACGCTTACTTGTCCATGGCACCTGATCCTACCTCTGATGTTTTTAGAGGTATTTGTTTGCTCTGCTGCAAAATTGTATTGTTTCGGTGGACATTTGAGCATGATCAGCAAACATGGAATAATTCCGTCACCTTACTTTAGATGAAGTGCGAATCAACCTAAGTGTACATTTCATATAAAACTGAAATATCCTTTCGAAGGATAATGTGACAGTATTTCAATCGGAAGGCCATGGGTTTGAACCCCAGCCTGAACCGTCCTATGTCGATTAATAGGTAGCGACTGTTACTTTGCCAAGCCCTCAGCACTTTGAAGTGAAGGTTGTGTATCCTTTGGACGAGACCTTAAAAACTGAAACCCCATGTCATGGAAGGCATTAGTATGATAAAGATCCCTTACTGCTTGATGGCCTTGAGAGCAGAGGAAAGACCCTTCACTGATATATAGTGACGTCTTAGGGGCAGAACTGTAGTGTTATGATTTTATATACTGTAAAAGTACTTTTTTCCGCGTGGTATTAATTTACGCTATGTACGCGGCCACAAATTTTCCGCGGAAATTTGTCCAAGCGTACTTAATATAAATGTAAGGCATAAAGTGACATTCTAAGAAATCCGCGTAATTTTCTACCCGCGGATTTAACGGAAATTGAGATTCCGCAGAATTATGACCCCGCGGAAAAAAGTACTTCTACAGTATAAGACTGACAATAACACTACAGATCCTGTTATGCAAAAAATGTGCAATTTATGGCACAAGATTTTTTGCACACGTTTTGGGAGAATTTCACCACTTTCCGGCATTGGTCAACCAACTATCTTTCACTTCCTTATTCTAGGCACAATCAATCTGTTTTTTTATCCACCTCCACCTCCAACCCTTTACAATGTACGTCGTCTTTGCAAGTTATAAACTCACTTGATTAGAATTGGCTAGTGGATTGCTGAAAATTCACCATAAGTGAGTTTATCGCCAGTAGAGACACCTGTAAAGGGTTAGGAGGTGGATAAAATATACAGATTGGTGAAAGAATGTGTTAAAAACTAGAGAGTGAAAGGTAGTTGATTGAAAAATGCTGGAGAGAAGAGAAATGCATTCCAAAAAAGCGCAAAAAATCTTGCACCTTTAAAAATAGAACTTCTTTTGCATTACAGGATCTGTAGTGTTATGGTCAAAGATTAATATATAAAACCATAAAACCATAATATATCAGCTACCATCAAACAGTAAGGGATCTGCAGCTAGTGACGTCTCTGCATGCGTAAAAAAGGATGTTAAACAATGTACAATCAATCAATTAATCTTATGGAGGATTGTATCAACAAATACATAATTTAATATCATTACACTGTATTGATTTTAACTTTCAGGGTTAGGAAATCATATTTCTCTTTGATTGTCAGATTATATTGCAGTCTTAATGTCAACAGAATTTTTGCAGGCAAATTTATAAACATTATGCTTTGCCATCTCTAAAAACTTTGGTTGCCCTCTCCTAGTCTACTGGCTAAAAATGGCCAAGCTTAAAATTATTTTGAATATACAGCAAAGAATTATTTTGTTAAATGCATTTCGGAAAATAGATATTGAGGGCACATTAAATTGGCATTCATCAGAAATATGGGCACACTTGAAAAGTAAAAATTTCATTGATATGTCACATGGAATTTTAATTTGTTTTTTGATATACATGTATTGTGAAATGGACAAATAATTTCCTGATTTTGTGTTTTGATCACTCTAAAACTTTAAAAAAAATTTCATGATGTTATAAAGCAGACAACATGCTAGTATCATTTTAATGCCAAAGTACCTGACGCAAATTTTATGTCTGGCATGCTGTGTTTAGTACAAGTTCATGACTTATAGCTAGAATTCATTTTGATCTGGTCCTTTGTTATGTAGATACAGATGTACTTTAAGAACGTTTTGACCACTTTGTTCTCTGACGTTCATGTAATAATTGTTTGGCTCTTACCATTTATTATAGCAGGAAGGATTATATCACACATTAAACAGTGATATGACGTCATGTCTTTGTTCTCACAGTGTGAAGTTTTCCTTCAACAGTCTGATCTTTCCTTTTGTGTAGTATTAATATCATACAGTACTGACTTCACTCAAATTCATATCTAGAAAATTCCTCCGGGGGGAAAATAACTTCCTGCACGTACAGTTGATTCACGTGAAAGAAAAAGGACATCAGTAAGTTAAGCCTTTGGGCTTCAATTGTAATTTTTAAGAAAAATCAAAGGTGTAAACAAAATTTCTAAAGCAATCACAATTCTGCTTATATTTTTATAATTTAAGGTGAAATTATACCATAATAAAAAAAACAAAATCATTAAATATGTATTCATATATTCAATTAAAAAGGTGTGAAACCGATTGATTTAAAAAATGTTCACTCAGTACAAATCTGTGAACGGAGCAAATTAAAATAAACACCTGGAATCCCGTTAATTTCAGAGGTAGGATCAAGTGGATAAATGGAGTAAGCATCCCATGTTGACCGGTCACGTCCATCGTGAGCCTTATGTTTTGATAAACCCGTAGTCGAATTCAGTATAAAAACAATGACCAACTGTTAACAAGGTCATTATAACAACTACTGAAATAACAAAAATAAAAAAAAAAATAAGAAAAGTTGACGAATGAAAAACTGAATTAATATGGTGTGTCCTCCATGACATCTGATCCTATACCTCTGGTGTTTTCAAGGTCCGCTTTTGCTCTGCTCCTGATCTGTGTTGTTTCATTGGACATCACTGTTTGTTTTTCATATCCTACGTATTGATAAAAAATCCGTAGTAAAATATCAGCAACAAGTTAATGGAAGTAACTATTATTATTTATTGATAATATTTAGTCCATATATTTGAGTGTGGAGTTGAAGCCATGGCAAGCGTTTTCCTCTTTCTCATATGGAAGTTTTTAATAAATATTTCATAGGAATGTAAAAACGGTTTGGTTGATAAAGGATCAAAATAGGGGCCCATCGGATTTCCAACAAAAAATATTAATGAGTTCCACCATATTGTTAATTTTGGAGTACTCATTTACTTTTAGAGTAAATCTTAATTTAAAAATAAAATAAGAAATAAATACATAATGGATTGATTAAATCTGAATGTAGCAATTGAGCCCCTTGAAATACATAATTTTCATATATATGTATATTGTTGAGTACTCATTTAGACATTTACTATTACCCACACTTCTTAATATAATACAAAAAATATAGTGTAGGTCTTTTTAACATAATTGATTGCATCTGAATGTAGCAATTGAATTCCTCTGAATACATATTTTTCATATATATTGTAGATTTTCTAACGTTTGACTCCCTTGTATCTTATATTGATCGATGCCTATTGTGTTGTGTATGTTTCTCATTATTATGTATTCAGTCATCACTATATATGACAGATCCAGTAGTCGCTGACCTTCTGTCTTTGTTTTCCTACAAGTCATACACTGGTCAATGCCTAACAAAGGTTCCTGTCAACAACAGACAAAATAATATAAGGACCAATTCTAAGTATATCAGTCTTTAATATTCACCATCAGCTTCTATACTGAATTCATACCTTTTGATTATACATTCATTTATCCTCCTTGGAGAGTATTTTTCTCCCAGTATCTACACCAGTAGATGAGTTGGACATTACAGTAGATATACTTATTGGGAATGAGCAACGTTTGATCAAAAGAAGTGAGTCCCCTTGAGATTAGTCCATATATTAATCATAAAATGGATATATGGACCTACAACATTGAAACACTCATCTCTTTAATCACAGCTACCTACATGTAATATTCATTGTCGGTAAATCCTGTCATTGTAATTGTATGCTAAAAGAAAAAAAAATCAGTGCCTGCGTGAAACGGCTGTTAACAGTCAATGTAAGAACTTTTTTTTTCTGGAGGAATCTTTGAGATTTGATTATTAAGAAATATAAAAATACAAAGAACTTTTTTCATGTAATTGGAGAGAGAGAGAGAGAGAGACAGAGAGAGAGAGAGAGAGAGAGAGAGAAAGAGAGTATTGTACAATTTGTTCTTATTGTAATTACATAATGTTTAGAGCCTGGCCTATTTTTACTAACTTGTTCATACATTTCTTTTTGTCAAATATAAAAGGTTTATTTTTTTGTAATATCCGTGACAACTAAAATCAATTATAAACCTGATAAAAGCAGGAAGTTTTTTCTTTCCAGAAGTTATGTTTATGTGTATTTTTTTTCTCTTTTAAAACATTTCACACAATGCAATTTATAAAATTAAAGCTTTTAAAATGTTGACAAAATGTCATATTTACTTTGAAATCTTCCCATTATTAATGCAGCAAATTTGTTTGGCAGCAGTTTTTTCCGGGTGTTTGGATATTATATAACACTATCTTTATGTTTGCAACTCTCTGAAAATGTTTTTTTGTCCTTGACTCTGACTTTTTATAGTTACTTATGTAATTGCTTTTGTTGACGTAAATTAAAATACGGGGTTTTTCACAGTTGGTAAAAATCCAAACAATTTGGTATGAAACTGGATTAAAATCCCTCCTATATTTTATATATTTCATTTCACATGTGTGAGAAATAGTATATATTATATATCATATCTAATAGAACTTATAGAAATGGTCAGATGTAAATAGGATATTAATGAAAGATTAGATTTTGTCTAGTGTCTTTTAACATCTATGTTAAACCTGTCTTGTTTCAAGTTAATGTAATAGAATAAACAACATATATGGCTGAAGAGGTGCAATTAGGTCGGAAAGGTAAAAACTGATTTATGGCCGCATGAGATAAGGTTAAAAGAGTTAGTTAATTGAAGGTTAAAAAAAAACGTTTGGTTGGGCTAGATTCTCGCTCGCATCCAACGTAAGAATTATTATTTTGTACTGAGAGTTACATCACCAAGTGCCTGGCGACAGCAGTAAAGCTCACAGGTCTTTCTGATTCGACCTGAAAAACCGACGACTCATGTCACGGTTGACGTTCTCTTTTCAGTAGCCCATCATGGGTGCCAAATAAATATTCAAATCTGAAGTCCTCAATCGGTACATGGCGTGACCGGTCAGCAAGGGATGCTTACTCCACTACGGTACCCAATCCATCTCTGGAATGAGGTCGATCTCTGTTCGTTATTTTCAGCTTTAGCCTTTTCCACTATAAATAACTGAATTTTTAAAAAAAGGAATCTAAAACAACACGATTTTTTTTAAGGGAGATAACTCAATTCATATTGTGACAAACTGCTCAAAACTGTATTTTACAAACACTCTCTAAAACTGAAATTAAAACTTGGAGAGATATTGCACATTAATAGTAGAAGAAAGGACCATGATATTGTTCAATAGGCCCTGTAGTAAATTAAAAATTAAAACTGAACTAAATAAGTTTTTCTTCGTGTTTTCAATATATGCAGATGCAAAATTTAGTGCAAAATGGGCAAACAAATAATATTGCATAACAACTGAAGATGACAGAAACCGACTATCTTGAATAGACATCTTAAGGACAGCACTGGTTGCAATTGTCAGAAAGAATTGTAGGAGTTAATTCAAAAAGAGAATTGGTTGACCCATGCTGTATCTGCTGTTGACAACAGACCAGTAAAAACAGCGGGTCTTATGCTTGAAGGGAATTCAATGGATAACGAACTTGTCCAATAATTTGAGATAAACATTGGATAAACAGTATAAGGTAGTGTTTCTGTCACTCTTATAAACATGTATATCATAATTCCAATTTACGTCAAATCAATTATAACGTTACTTTCAATTTTGTCATTAACTTCGATATTTTTCCCGCACATCTTTTTTAAATACTGCATTTTTAGGTCACCTGAGTAAACTCAGGTGACCTATTGCTATCTGTTTTGGTCCGTCGTCGTCCGTCGTGCGTCGTGCGTCGTGCGTTAACATTTAAACATTTTCAGCTTCTTCTCTGAAACCGCTGAACCAATTTCAACCAATTTTGGCATAAAGCATCTATGGGTAAAGGGAAACAAAAATTGTGAATTTCATGGTCCCTGCCCCCCTGGGGCCTGGGGGGTGGGGCAAAAACCACTAAAATTAGTGCAATCTTTAAAAATCTTCTTCTTTGCTCCTGGACATCAAGCAGTCAAACTGTTGATATGATTGTAATCAGCATTGAGTCCTCTACAAAAATTGTGAAATTCATGGCCCCAGAGTCAGGGGTTCTGGTGTTAGGGCGGGGCTCTATTGATTACATAGTGAAAATGCATTAATTCTTTGAAAATCTTCTTCTCTGCTCCTGGGTATTAAATAAACTAATTTAGTTCATATTTATGATGATCAAGAGTGTCTCTACCAAAATTGGGAATTTTATGGCCCCAGGGTCAGGGGTTCTGGTGTGGGGGGGGGGGGCTCTATTGATTATATAGTGAAAATGCATTTATTCTTTTAAAATTCTCTTCTCTGTTCCTGAGTATTAAATAAACTAATTAAGTACATAGTTATGATGAGTGAGCAAGAGTGTCTTTACAAAAATTGGGAATTTTATGGCCCCTGGGTCAGGGATTCTGGTGTTAGGGCGGGGCTCTATTGATTATATAGTGAAAATGCATTAAATGTATGAAAATCTTCTTCTCTGCTTCTAGGTATTAAATAAACTAACTAAGCACATAGTTATGATGAGCAAGAGTGCCTTTACCAAAATTGTGAATTTTATGGCCCCAGGGTCAGGGGTTCTGGTGTTAAGGCGGGGCTCTATTGATTATATAGTGAAAATGTATTTATTCTTTGAAAATCTTCTTCTCTGCTTCTGGGTATTAAATAAACTAATTAAGGACATAGCTATGATGAGCAAGAATGCTTCTACCAAAATTTATGATTTTGTGAATTTATGATGTGAATTTTATGGCCCCAGGGTCAGGGGTTATGGTGTTAAGGTGTGGCTCTATAATGATTATATAGTGAAAATACATTAAATCTATAAAAAAAAAATTTTCTCTACTCCTGGGTAATAAGTAGACGAACTGTTTAAATGGTTATGATGTGCAAGGGCTTTTCTTCCAGATTGTGAATTTCAAGGCCCCTGGGTCAGGGATGCCAAAGAAGGGGGGGGGGGGGGTCTCTACTTATATACTAAAAATGAATTGTTTGAAATCTGCTCCTTGGTATTAATCAAACATTTTTGATAAGCAAGTGTGCGTTTTCAAAAATTGTGCAATGTGTAGACCTAGGGACAGGGGTTCATTTGCTGTAGGAGCACTCCTGCTTATTGCTGAATATTACTGATTAGTTGACATGCGTTTTTGTGCCCTTACCCTGTTTATGGGTATTAAGTAAACAAACTAAACATTTGCTAAGTGTATAGTTATGATTAGCAATGGTGCCTCTTTCAAAATTGTAAATGCCACAGCATTTAGCTAAAACATAACCAAATTCAATCATTTGAAAGTTGTTGCATGATGCTCAGGTGACCTATAAGGCCCATGGGCCTCTTGTTGTTTTATAAAATTTTTTTTGTTAATTTGATGAAATTTATTTACCCAGTAGATGTGAATATAATGTTCTGTTCATGTCATTTTCAATGGCAGATTTAACGTGATTTAAAGAAAATACCTTTTATGAATATCTGTTAAGATAAGATAATGAAATAATAATAATATATTTACTGTTATTTCTATATTAATTTTAAAAAAAAGTCAAAACTGTGCTGACAAAACAAGCATATTTTAATGGATGAAAGTACGTGACTTCAAACAAATCTAAAGGTGGGGATCATGTAAGTTACGATTAACATGATTTATAATTGCATTGTAGTCCAGACAGTGTCCAAAAGAACTCGTGTTTTTTAGCTCACCTGAGCTGAAAGCTCAAATGAGCTTTTCTGATCACATTTTGTCCGGCGTCCCTCTGTCTTTCTGTCTGTCTGTCTGTCTGTCTGTAAACTTTTCACATTTTCGACTTCTTCTCAAGAACCGCTGGGCCAATTTCAACCAAACTTGCCACAAAGCATCCTTGGGTGAAGGGGATTCAAGTTTGTTCAAATGAAGGGCCACGCCCTCATTCAAGGGGAGATAATTGGGAATAACTGAAGATTTGGTGGCATATTTTAAAAAATCTTCTTCTCAAGAACCACTGTGCCAGGAAAGATGAAACTTATGGAGAAACATCCTCAGGTAGTGTAGATTCAATTTTCTTCAAATCATGACCCCCGGGGGTAGGGCGGGGCCAAAATGGCCGACCAAAGTTTTACATAGAAATATGTAGGAAAATTCTTTAAAAATCTTCTTCTCAAGAATGACAAAGCCATAATTCATCATATTTATATGGAAGCATGCTCAGGTAGTGTAGATTCAGGTTTCTTCAAATCATGACCCCCGGGGGTAGGGCGGGGCCAAAATGGCCGATCAAACTTTTACATAGAAATATGTAGGAAAATTCTTTAAAAATCTTCTTCCCTAGAATGACAAAGCCATAATTCATCATATTTGTATGGAAGCATGATCAGGTAGTGTAGTTTCAAGTTTGTTCAAATCATAACCCCCGGGGGTAGGGCTAGGCCAAAATGGCCGACCAAAGTTTTACATAGAAATATATAGGAAAATTCTTTAAAAATCTTCTCAAGAATGACAAAGCCACATTTCATCATATTTATATGGAAGCATGCTCAGGTAATGTAGATTCAAATTTGTTCAAATCATGACCCCCAGGGGTAGGGCGGGGCCAAAATGGCCGACCAAAGTTTTACATAGAAATATATAGGAAAATTCTTTAAAAATCTTCTTGTCAGGAGTGACAAAGCCATAATTCATCATATTTATATGGAAGCATGCTCAGGTAGTGTAGATTCAAATTTGTTCAAAGCATGACCCCTAGGGGTAGGGCGGGCCCAAAACGGCCGACCAAAGTCTTACATAGAAACATATAGTAAAATTCTTTTAAAATCTTCTCAGTTTTATGATTTATGATTTTGTGAATTTATGATGTGAATTTTATGGCCCCAGGGTCAGGGGTTATGGTGTTAAGGTGTGGCTCTATAATGATTATATAGTGAAAATACATTAAATCTATAAAAAAAAAATTTTCTCTACTCCTGGGTAATAAGTAGACGAACTGTTTATATGGTTATGATGTGCAAGGGCTTTTCTTCCAGATTGTGAATTTCAAGGCCCCTGGGTCAGGGATGCCAAAGAAGGGGGGGGTCTCTACTTATATACTAAAAATGAATTGTTTGAAATCTGCTCCTTGGTATTAATCAAACATTTTTGATAAGCAAGTGTGCGTTTTCAAAAATTGTGCAATGTGTAGACCTAGGGTCAGGGGTTCATTTGTTGTAGGAGCACTCCTGCTTATTGCTGAATATTACTGATTAGTTGACATGCGTTTTTGTGCCCTTGCCCTGTTTATGGGTATTAAGTAAACAAACTAAACATTTGCTAAGTGTATAGTTATGATTAGCAATGGTGCCTCTTTCAAAATTGTAAATGCCACAGCATTTAGCTAAAACATAACCAAATTCAATCATTTGAAAGTTGTTGCATGATGCTCAGGTGACCTATAAGGCCCATGGGCCTCTTGTTGTTTTATAAAATTTTTTTTGTTAATTTGATGAAATTTATTTACCCAGTAGATGTGAATATAATGTTCTGTTCATGTCATTTTCAATGGCAGATTTAACGTGATTTAAAGAAAATACCTTTTATGAATATCTGTTAAGATAAGATAATGAAATAATAATAATATATTTACTGTTATTTCTATATTAATTTTAAAAAAAAGTCAAAACTGTGCTGACAAAACAAGCATATTTTAATGGATGAAAGTACGTGACTTCAAACAAATCTAAAGGTGGGGATCATGTAAGTTACGATTAACATGATTTATAATTGCATTGTAGTCCAGACAGTGTCCAAAAGAACTCGTGTTTTTTAGCTCACCTGAGCTGAAAGCTCAAATGAGCTTTTCTGATCACATTTTGTCCGGCGTCCCTCTGTCTTTCTGTCTGTCTGTCTGTCTGTCTGTAAACTTTTCACATTTTCGACTTCTTCTCAAGAACCGCTGGGCCAATTTCAACCAAACTTGCCACAAAGCATCCTTGGGTGAAGGGGATTCAAGTTTGTTCAAATGAAGGGCCACGCCCTCATTCAAGGGGAGATAATTGGGAATAACTGAAGATTTGGTGGCATATTTTAAAAAATCTTCTTCTCAAGAACCACTGTGCCAGGAAAGATGAAACTTATGGAGAAACATCCTCAGGTAGTGTAGATTCAATTTTCTTCAAATCATGACCCCCGGGGGTAGGGCGGGGCCAAAATGGCCGACCAAAGTTTTACATAGAAATATGTAGGAAAATTCTTTAAAAATCTTCTTCTCAAGAATGACAAAGCCATAATTCATCATATTTATATGGAAGCATGCTCAGGTAGTGTAGATTCAGGTTTCTTCAAATCATGACCCCCGGGGGTAGGGCGGGGCCAAAATGGCCGATCAAACTTTTACATAGAAATATGTAGGAAAATTCTTTAAAAATCTTCTTCCCTAGAATGACAAAGCCATAATTCATCATATTTGTATGGAAGCATGATCAGGTAGTGTAGTTTCAAGTTTGTTCAAATCATAACCCCCGGGGGTAGGGCGGGGCCAAAATGGCCGACCAAAGTTTTACATAGAAATATATAGGAAAATTCTTTAAAAATCTTCTCAAGAATGACAAAGCCACATTTCATCATATTTATATGGAAGCATGCTCATATGTAGATTCAAATTTGTTCAAATCATGACCCCCCGGGGTAGGGCGGGGCCAAAATGGCCGACCAAAGTTTTACATAGAAATATATAGGAAAATTCTTTAAAAATCTTCTTGTCAGGAGTGACAAAGCCATAATTCATCATATTTATATGGAAGCATGCTCAGGTAGTGTAGATTCAAATTTGTTCAAAGCATGACCCCTAGGGGTAGGGCGGGCCCAAAACGGCCGACCAAAGTCTTACATAGAAACATATAGTAAAATTCTTTTAAAATCTTCTCAGGAATGACAAAGCCATAATTCATCATATTTATATGGAAGCATGCTCAGGTAGTGTAAATTCAAGTTTGTTCAAATCATGACCCCCCCCCCCTCCGGGGTAGGGCGGGGCCAAAATGGCCGACCAAAGTTTTACATAGAGCTATATAGGAAAATTCTTTAAAAATCATTTTCTAGAAAATAGCAAATCCATGATTGGTCATGGGACTTCTTTTGGATTTAAACTTTACAATAAAAACCATTTTCTACTTTTTCCTAGCCTTAGTTCTCAGGTGAGCGATGTGGCCCATGGGCCTCTTTTTTTTTTATTTTATTTGATTTTGTTTGATTTTTACCATACGGTTTTTATTCGATATATCTGCACCTACGCAAACCGCGCATTCCGATTTTTAAAATATTTTCCATGATTATGTTTCTAGGCATTCTTTGAAATTTATAACTGTCATTAACTTGGACTATTCATTACATGTACATACTTGTTTCTCATGTCAAAAATATAACATTTTTGTGACAAGAAAAATGTATAATTACTATTCCTTTGTGATGATACAGACGTATCTAGGCATTGTCTTCTGGTGTCATTATTTCTTAATTATTCGCGCAAGTAGCAGAGATTTTAACAAGCAAGTGCTGAGGACATGTACATCTGTATTTGTTGTTTCCTGTGCTGGACTTCTAGCACTTATAATGAGAACACCGTCAGATATACAAGACGTATATGTTAGTGCTTCATCTCTCCCCAACAAACTCTGATCAATTCTGATGTAAATACCAGGTTGTCCGGTCATTCAAGGTCTCAAAACACAAACTATATACATGTAGCTATATATATAGTGTAATTATACTATATATTTCACCTTATTAGCCTTAAACTTCATTTACAAGTACATATGTAATAAAGATATATCTTTACAAAATCACTGCATTATGAAATTTGAAAAAAAAAACTTTCTCAGGTTTAATAAAGTCGAAAATTAAATGAAATGCACGTATTAAACACATGACGTTAACACTTATCCAGAAAGACAACACAAATTAAGAAATGTTTAAAACTTTTTATTATACCTCTATTGATAATACTCGAATTTGATTGGCTGGTAAGAAAACTTTAAAACACAACAATGACTCCAAATGGTACCGTTTACAGCAATACTGACCTAGGAATCATTGCACGTGGGATATAATGACCCGGTCATTATTTTTAATGACCGCTAAAAATGACCGCTTAATCAAAAATTCGTTTTTGAGTAAAGTTAATGCATAAAATAATAATTATTCGAAAAAAAAACAACATGTTTTTAAAATTGTGCATGGTCTATTTTAAATTACCATACAGAATACGGTAAAATTTTATCGTTACAATATTATGAATATATCGTTTCAATATATCGTTAACGTTACAATTCATTTCAATCATAGACCTAAATTGAATTCTGTGTTAAATTTTTACTGTGTAGAGGAAAAGTAATCGTTAGCTATAACAATGTATGTCGCTATCAACTAAATATTGTTTTAATCAGTAAGTCATGATGCAAAAACTTACACAACTTGCAGACGTCAATGTAAACAACTTCGCTATCCGGTTTATAGCGAATCCCGATCCCGATCAAAGAAAGAATTGATAACGGTTAGAAATTCATACTTTTCAATATATATCGGTATAATAAAACAATTAATTACCCCTTGTGAGTTCAACATGGTGAAATAAGGACCCTCGACCTGGCCCACTCGATGACTTGCCCTGACCTCGGCCGCTACGCGGCCTCGGTCAGGTCAGGTCACCTCGTGGGCCAGGTCTCGGGTCCTTATTTCACCATGTTGACCTCACAAGGGGTAATTAATTGTATAATAAAAATATTAAAACAACGCAGCATATGTATGAAGTAAAAAGAATTAATAATTTAAGATACTCAATGTTTCTCAAAAATATCGTTTTTTTTTTTTTTTTTTGTATGTGATGCACCGTTTAAAATCAGAAGTCCAAAATATGTAAACCAGATTATGCATTTTATTTGCATCATTTGTACAATCAATGATTTTAATTTGTAACCTTTTGTTAAAAATTGATGAAATAAGCAATGAATTATTTTAAGTATAACATTTCCAATTTTCAAAATTACAGATTTGCTCCCTTATATATTACACATGTATTTGAATTGCATTTCCGTTAACCTAGTTCATCCATATATTTCATAAAGATGAGACGTGAATATTTTTAAAAACTTTTAAATGTTTGTCTAAAAATGAGCTGTTACAGCCAGTTCTCGTTATCTTTAAACTGAAATGTTTGCATAAGCAGGATAATTATAACAAACAAATACTGAGAACGTGCATTTGTTGTTTCCAGTATACCGGACTTTCCAATACCTTTAATGAGGATATCGTCAGACATGTGTATATTGACTACCAATTAACTATCCTTCAAAACCTCTCTCTGGTCAACTTTCTGATGTAAATACCACATTGGCCGGTCATTCATGATCTCTAAACGCTGAAAAAAGGTATAATTACCCCCAGTGGTTGTCAACATGTTGATTTCTTTTACGGAGGAATATAACAACTGATAAACCTGTTATGTACGGCAAGTATTAGAACGTATAGAAAATATTCAAAACATAAAAAAATCAAATTATAGATGCCGAATTAGCAAACCCAAAAGGTTTTTCAATTATTAGGCCATTGCTTATTGACTGAATTGTCAGCGGATTTTTCCGTTAAAACCCGATCATGACACGGCGGGTGTGTGATCTGTCGGCAGGGGATGCTCATTCCTCCATAACACCTGATCCCACCTCTGATGTTCATGAGGTCTGTGCTTGCTCTGCTTCAAAATCTGTATTGTTTAATGGACTATTGAGCTTGAAAACTGTTTCGTTATCTCCATATATATATTTTACAGTAATGTTTACTAACACTCAGTATTAATATTGGCTGCTATGAATTTCGAATTCACGGTGTTCCTAATTTTCGTTTGTTATTGAGCTACTGAATAAGCTAGAAAGACAGTATAAATTAAAGGAAAATCGTACTTTAACTGTAGCCATTACCACAAAAATTAGTTTAGAAAGTATTTATCTATATATCCCTCGATGATTAAAATTTAAACAGGATTAAATAGATTCCTTTTCCCCTCCTTCTTTAGATACATCTGATACATAATGCACCTTCTTGTCTAAATTTTTCATGATCAGTTTTAACATTTGACTTTATGCTTGTTAGTAAAGTCGATATGTACATGTGCATGGATTGATCTTTATAAAAGGACTGTCTTTGATATTGATTTTTTTTTTTTTTTGAAAAATAAGACACAAAGTTATTAGAGTATAATTTGTTTTTAATACTTTTTATATCGAGTGATGACAAATCTAATCTTTGTAAAATTGCCGATATTATTTTTTTTAACAAGAAATAATTGGGAAAATACAATTAAGCAATTGATATCAAGGCAAATTAATTCGATTTCTTAAATGATACTTCAATATGTTGCAAACCATTTTGATATATCGATGATTTATTGCATTTAAAATTCTTTTCGAAGATATGTTGACTTCTTTAACCAGGGGCGTGGTATTGTTTTCAAATGAGGGTTTGTGTTTGGGGGGGGGTTATACAGGCTGACAAAACTGCTTTAATATCCATATACATTTCTTGAAAACTGGGGACAGAAACAAGAACGGGAGGGGGGGGTAGAGTGCCATTTAGACTTACTAGTAATTAAAAAAACCAGGTTAGAATAACAGACTAAGTATCGTAGGGAACAATGGTCCCCTTTTCTGTAGCGTCATTACCCCATCCAACGTGCCTTATGACAGTCATGAAAGATTTAATAGGTACATATTCATGCATGTATAATAGGATACACATTTGACAAATTGTCTGCGCATCGCTACATTATTAAAAATATATATTATCACAAAATGTTTTGTTATATTATAGACCTAGTTAGCCTAGTTATATTTTCTTACGCGTTGAGTAATAACGCTGAATTAATGAGGAATAAGTTGCTGGTAAACCCCCATCTATATATTTTTATACGGGATATTCCACGTCACGGGGGAAATCCTTGGATTAACCTACTACGCACCTGTATACATTCTGGATTTATCTGAGGATGTACTATCATTCACAATTGTTAAATTAAACAGCTGTCCTTTAATCGTCTTTTGACTTACCGGTATCTTATTCCCTGTTTGGCGGGGGAGTACATGAAAAGGCGATGTCAAAATACAAATTAAATGCATTTGATTTATTACCTACATAGATAAAATATTGTTTGAAGAAATAACTTACACAGAGGCGCAACCATTTTTGTTAGTGATTCACAGATTTGAGAAGGGGTGCCTGGCTCTGTTTTTCTTTGGTTAAGAACGTTTTATTGCAAATTATGTTATTGTTATAAATTAAGAAGGTTGTAAATTAAATAAATCAAATATACCTGATTGAATTTATATTTTCAAAATAACGAAAATGACAAGGGAACGTAATTTTAGGCTTTTTGCTTTAAAAATCCAAATTTTTCTCCATCTTTCTTTTAAATAAATAATTGCATTACATTTATTTGAATTTTAAGAATTTAACTTGTTGAATACTAGTATGTGTATCACTACTAACATTTTCAAAACAACGGTAATGAAAGGTAGAAAGAATGTTTTAAATTCTTTGAAGAAAAAAATCCAACTATACTTTACTTTTTTGCAATAATTACATGCATTGTATATATTTGAATTAAAGTACTCGTGAAATATGTCAGAAACATAAGATCAGTCGCTGACCCATTTACATTTGTCAATAAGGAAGGTTTATTATTTATTTTGATGTCAAGGTGTTTGAATTGTTTCGTATGTAATAGAGATACGCTTTACAATCAAGACAGTCGTCTGTATCGAAGTGAATCTAATCGTCTTTTGCAATCGAACTCTGACGTCATAACAGGAAGCTTTACCTTAGTGATAGGAATGAGATCACACGTTAAATATTCACAGCGCGCGCTGGTATATAAACTTCCGCGAAACATTGCAACGCCAGTATACTAAGAATTTTCACAGGCGGAACATCGCTGAGAAAATTTATTTCAAAGAAGTTGTTATGACTGTGCAAGGCGCAATGTTGGAGAAATACAACTCACACAGGAGAGATGCACTGGCAGATATTTTTGATGGGATTGACCTCGCATTGCAAAAGAGATTAGTGCAAACGGCAGACCAAGAACTCGTGGACAATTTAAAGTGTTATTGCAGAAGAACCCAATCCGTCGTAGAGGGACAGGAGAACGGAAATGTTTTAGTGACTGAAGAGAAGGAGGAGTACACATCTAGAAGAAGAAATGCAATGGGGGACATATATGAAGGGGTGGATCCAGAACTTTTAAAACGATTGTCCCCTGAAGTTGAAAAGTTGTACAAATTGGACGATTCGTGTTGGACAGAGAACGGTGCAAAGAAAGTGACAGTGAAAGTCAGACGATCATTTTCTATGGTGTCGGAGAACGAAATGTTGAATTTCAACGGATTTTGTTTGCATGAAAGAAGAAACGGTGTACCAGACATTGCAGAAAAACTACAGAAGGTTGAGAAAAAATACTTGAGGAACATTTACTTTTCTAACTTTTCTTCGCCTAACAGTGTACTTTGTTACTGATACAAACACGTGATAATTTACATTGGTTGTGAGTAGCGTTGTGATGGATGATCTGTAAATAGAGAGAGATTTGATGGACAAAAGGGATGTGTTCTAAACTTTTATTTCCTTTACTGTGTAATTGCATATTGTGTTGGTATGTATTACATCCTTTGTCGTATCAATGTTTGTATTGTGATGAATTGTGTTTTTTTTTCGGTGAAACCGAAGTCAATCAAACAAGATTTATCCATTTAATTGTTATATTTTATTTTTTAAATGTTCTTGTAACACTGGACATACTGAATTGTGTTACTGAATATTGCTCATGGCTTTTTGTTACTTGTTAATTATTATCACTAATTATGTGAAATAAATTAATATGAAAAATTTTAAAATTTTTATTATTTCAAGGACCAGAAAAGGCAAGGGGTGCAAATGATAAATGGGAGGCAAGGTGCTAATTAACGAGGAATTGACTTTTATTATAATACAATACAGAATGCTTGTTTATTCTCGCATGTTTTGAGGAAAATGCATGCCCAAGAACCATATAAAGTCATGTATAATTTATCATAAATTGCATTGAATTATGCACAGGACAGATAGTAATCCAATTATTTGTTTGGTGTAAAATTCACAGTTCAACACTTGGGTTAAAAAGAAATCAATGACATGTCTAACATGGCTAGCACATTCTACAACGTATTTAATTAAACATTATTAATCGATGTGACCACACCCCTTCAGTGAGTTGTGAAGATTTCATCAGCCTGCGTCACTGGACCCTTAGTAACTCCCTGACTCACTTTCCCAGGTGTCAAGGGTAGACCATCTCAGCTGTTTTAATCCCTCTGTTTACATCTACATCACAAAGTATCGATTCTGGCATCTTGAAATATCATGATGATAAAATGTTAATAAGATATAAACAACAACAATGCTCCCAGCAACAAGAAACTATGATTAATGCCATCCTATTGTCTTTCCACATATTTTATCTAAAATAAACTTTGTTGCTATGACTAATTTAATTATTTGTTCATACATGTAGTACACGTTCAAAAAGAGCCAAAAATTAGACATGTCACTATGCATTAAGTCTGCATGATGTAAATATATTACATCATAGATATGTTTTAATGAATATGAACACAGACAACCACATTAATACATTCAATGGGTATGACTTGTTCTAGTGCAGAACACATGCAGTGACATTTTAATTTCAAGCGCCTAGATTGTTTTTCTTATGATAAATGTTTAAAAGTTTAATCATCCATCACTGTTGGTGTTCTTTAGTTCTGTGCTGTGCTGACCCTCTCTGAACAAAGAAAATGTCCATCTCCTTGTAGTCAAGTGAAATACAATGAGGGGGTCGATGAATTAAGATAAATCGGCTATGTAAATCGAATTCGTCGACAAATGATCGCGGTATAGAAAACTGACATAATCGAAAAGTGTACGTAAATGTTAAAGGGACATTTAAAATAATTTATTATAAGGAAAAAAATGTTAATGACTTAAATTCGTTGAATAAAAAATCCAAAGGTTTTTCTCGCTAAAAAGTATGAAAATCATTTTTTTTTTAAAATTCCATGTAAAATATATCCCTTGTTAAATTACAAATGTTTAAAGAATTTGACTGTAGGGCAGTGTCTCCGACAAGTCATACAAGAGTGCGCTCTTACGTCACAATGCTTGATCTGGTGACCTAATATTTCAGGGGTCACAAATTGGCTTACGTAGTACGATTTATTGAATCACCGAGGTCTGTCATATGTAGACGTACTGGAAAAACCCTTTCTTAAAATTCTATTACCCGGGTTTTTGAATTCATTTTTGTTTTTCATGCACACATAAATCAAAATAAAAAGTTACGTGTATTTATTTTAGAGAAAAGATGTAATAATTAAAAAAATAAGGGGAATTTCGAGATGTTTTAGTTTACTTTATTCAGTGACTAATAGATATTTTAGATTTTGAAAGTCATAATACATGTAAAAAAAATATGATGATGGAAAAAATGAAAAATGACACCTTTTCATAAAAGTCTTGTTTTTATTAAAATGGTCTATGAACATGATTATATATTTATGAGACCACTGAGTTGAAAATTTATACTCAATATACACATTAATTTATCGAATTCCTACTAACAATTTCATGAATCACTCAGTTTCCGAGCCTGTGGGCTATGATAAATCCCCTGAATAAACAGAAACACGATGTTTACTTCGCCAATTATCAGACGTGTAATTTACGGTTAATTAACACTAGTCTTAGTACCCGCTAGGGAACCCGAAGACGTCTCTCATGATCAGATAAACACAGGCCACATGGAAGGTTAATACCATCAGATTGACTATAAGACACTCGATCGCTATACGATATCATTCCCTGTAAACAAGGTGTTGTAAAATAGTGTAAATTACTTGTTTACAAATTAAGTGTATTGTTTTTCATAACAAGGGATAATTAATATTTGATCTCTTAATATTAACACATATTTAATGGATGTTTTGCCCATTTACCGATGATTTTTTTTAAAACTATCATATATACATACTGTATATATTTTCTCTTTTTGACCGAAAATCATCAGTCGTGTTTTAAAACTCTAAAATCGTGCTTGTTGTGGTAAATGAAAAAAAAATTATCTTCTTATTTTATAATAGATTTTATGCAGAGAATAAGATATATCCATTGTAATTAAAAACAATATACCTACTTCGTAACCAAGTAATTAAACATATTTTACAAAGAAATCTGAATGACTTTTTGTCATTGTAAATTCAAAAAGAAAAGTAAATATGGATTTGTTCAATAATTCCAATATATCCAGTCATATAAAAAGTTTTATTTAAGATATTGACATGGGTATATACATGCTTATTTGAACTTCCATACATGAAAAATGAAAATGACGTATAAATGTTTTAATATGTTTTCCAAAAATTAACATCATATTACTAAAGTAACTTCTAACAGGTTAAACAGGCCTATTTATTATTTCCTCAAGTTCAAACTGTTTGGAACTTTGACATTTTAGTCTAAGATCTAAAATATCTCTTATGTGTAATATGAAAGAAATTCAACCACTCATTTTTTTGATGACGTGGTTTGATAAATAACTTATCAGACCCCGGTAAGGCGAGCTTGAATTTATCTGTAGACATTCAACATAAGGTTGAGCATTGTTATTTAAAAAAAATAGCTTGACATTGCAACGTATGAAGCTAAGGGATTGCAAATAATCAACATTTTAATATGCAAGATTTACAACCTGAAGAGATATTCACATTTTTTATATATCTTTAAAAGACTACAAAATGATGGAAATGAAATAAGGATTAAACTTATTCAAAATGAGAAAAGTTGACCTTTGAAAAGTTTCTGACATTTCGGAAATGAAATTGAAAAAAAAATAGATGATTGAAAAAATTCGGAAAATAACGTTATAAATTTATAAAAGTTGCAGATATTGAATTCTGTAAACATAACCAGAAGAAATGTTTTCAGTGCAAAATTAATTGTAATGAAACCATCTTTTAAAATCTTTTTATGAGTTTCAATGTGATATGATTCATGTATGATAAATTCAGATCATCAATATATTATACATTGAAATGTGAAATATAAATATTTTTTTTAAATTTTCAAACTGTTTTTTAGAGTGCGTGTGTTTTGCCACGCGATACAATTTTACGATTTTCAAGAGAGACTTAATATATCTTTATTGTTTCGAAGATTCTGTTTATGTAATTAAAAGATGTGACAAACAGCTACTATTTTTAGCAGAAAGAAGTAATTATCGAGACCGATGCTTGATAATCCTTCTGGTAAATTAAGTTCTATTGCAATAAAACAACAGAATACGTGCAAAATCGCTAGGAAATCAGTCTTCCCGATTTCAGATATATCATTTAGATATCAAAGTTTAATATTGTAAAAAGTCTTGCATCAAAAGGAACTGCAATGTTTTGTCATTGTCCTCTCAACGAAAAAGACGTCAAACGGCAATAATATCCGACCAAGAGAAAATATAAAAGAAATAAATTGTTTTGTGCCGGCTGATGAAAACCACAATATAACGTCAGAATCTCGACGCACCTGTTTTGTGCTGATGTTTGATAAAAGATTATGATAAAGTAAAAATGTTTTTATAATCAGCAACATCGATAACATCAAATGGAAGCATCTTTTAGTGTGACATCTTTATGATAGATTATACTACTATGACATAATATTGAAAAAATCGAGGATTTAGAAAAAAAAATCTTTTATAATTCGAGATTTTTTTTTTTAATTTTCAAAATTTCATAAATTTCTATAATAGCTACTTTACTCTACGGACTTTTATCACAAAATGATTATGATTTTTAAAATAAATAAATCTGAAGCTATAGGCATTCTGGACTCCTCCTTCACCTATTTTCTTTATTTGTTTTTGGATAAACAACGCCCGGATGAGAATAAGTTCCACATTTTCAAAATTTCAAGAAATCAAATGTCTTGTGTCAACCGGAAAGAACGCGAGATAAATGACAACCTCCTACTAAAAAACAAACATTTTATTTTCCTGTTGTTATTTCAAATGTCAGTTCCTTTAGGATAGAATGAATTAAAAACGCACTCACTGACATATCGCAAGACATATAACTATAGGTCTTAAGATTTTAAAGTCGAAGTGAGAGAGACTTATTCACTGTCACTTTCTTTGAAACTGATCTGTTAAAACGTTTAATTATTTGGAAGAAGGAAGAAAAAAATTTAGTTGCGAAGTACTGTTAAGTTTCATATGTAAGTTTGCCCGAGCCAAACACCTATTCGCGCAAATTGTAGAGATATTCTTTTGCACGCTGGACATTGTCTTGCGCATGCTATTGTTTAAAAAATTGTGATAAGATTATTAATGCAAAATATGGACAAGGAAAAAAAATACTATGTGAAAATTGTGAATAAAAAAAAAGAAATAAAGGTTATCGTATTGTAAAATTCTTGATGTTTTAACCGAAGAACCTGCAGCAGGGTTTTGCTTGTTTGTGTTTTTTAACCTTGTTGTTTTTTGACCGCGTCATCTTATTTGTTATAGTCCTTTACGTTGGTACTTACGCCTTTATATCACGTATTACGTGCAGGTGAAATATCAGTTACTGGTACTTCAGTACGGATACTTGACCAGGGGTCAATGACTTGGAAATATTGTATTTACAATCATCATTATACTCAGTATCTCAATTTGGTGTATGTATTCTCAGGGGTGAAATGACACTTCAGATAATTAAAAAAAATGTTCAATGATTTGCAGGTTTTGCAGCACTTTCACGAAATGAATTTATCTGAATCGTACACATGGCTTAAATGAATGAAAACGTAATTCTATATTGTGTGAAGTGTGCTGCCTGATACTGCTACTGGCGTCAAAGGTTTTGTTTTCAAGGCTGCATTGGTTGATAACTAGAATATAAAGCCCTCAGAGTGTTGATAATAGCTTATGCTTTATATTATTAAAAATGTTGAGGTAGGAAGTATGAAGTCAGATACATTTGAAATGAACATCAAGTATAATGAATGCTTAAATTGATAATGCATTGTTGTGTCTCATTATAACACCAGACTCTTTGGGTAAGAAAATGTTACAAATAACTTTTTTTTAAATAAAATTATTTATTTACTTTTGGTTTGTTTGAATTTTCAGAAATAAAATTATTTATTTACTTACTTTTGGTTTGTTTGAATTTTCAAAGATTGAAATTCAATGATAGAATTTAAATCATTCACTGATTTTTTTATACGCCCGTCTTAAGACGGGACGTATTATGTTATAGGCTTCGTGTCCGTCCGTCTGTCTGTCTGTTAGCTTTTTCGTTCCGGCTCATAACTTAAATACTATTAGGCCTAGGATTATCAAACTGATACATCTGATGCATCTTGGGTAGAAGGTGTGTCGTGCACAAAAAGTAGGTCGCTCTGACCTTTAATTAAGAAGATATAGCCAAATATGGAAAAATCCTTTCCGGCCCAAAACTTGAAAACTATAAGACTTATAATCATTAAACTTGGCCAGTTTATGCATCTTAGGTAGAAGGTGTGTCGCGACCTATTTCAAGGTCACTGTGACCTTTGATTTAAATGAAATTTTAAAAAAAATGTGTCTTTTTACCATTCATTTACACATCCCAAATAATGTAAGAGTATTGCACTGTCCTTATTAAAAAAGTATTAATTCAAGAAAATACTTATTTTTTTAAACATATACTTGACAGCAATCTATAACAAATATTATGTATGTCAGAGAAATCCTACCTCTCCCATGAGTGTAATTATCAAGCACTGGTCAAGACTCAAGAAGAATTTTGATAACAGAAAATTGCATGTCAAATTAGAGAGAAATTAATGAGTTTTGAGTGTGAGGAGTTTGCTGATAGCTAGGGCATGGTGTTATCTATATCCCTTGAGTATTGGGCAAATGGGTGAGCCTGTTGGATTAAAAATAGCTCTTGTTGGCCATCACAGTTGGCTAGCCTAAAGGCCGGTTTACACTATGCATCTTGACACATGCATCTAAACTCATGCTTCAATTTTGAATCATGCATCTTCTTATTTACACTATGTGTCTTGATACATGCATCTTTAGAATACTTTGTAAAGATGAAGTTTATCTTCTTAAAAAAAATTAAAATACCTTCAAATTTCATTTCCATATTTATTTTAGCTGAACAAATATTTCTTAATTTCCTTTTCATGACAATTCTTGGAAGATATAATTTATATTTATTCCAAAACAAAACCCCCTCTATATTATAATAATCAAATTGGTTTTTCTAATTGTTGTTTTAATCAGTATTTTCTGTTTTTGTATATCTTGGGAAACTATTTTTGCAATTATATGAAGGAAAATAAGGCTTATGATTCAATCTCAACTCTGACCTTTCTTTTCATTGGTCAGTTCCATGCATCTTGAAGCATGGAATAGAACAAGTTCTATTCGATCGTTCAAGATGCAACACCCATTTAATTTGAAACAAGGGGCTATTACACTGTGAATCTTGACACATGCATCCAAGATGCATGTGTCAAGATGCATAGTGTAAACCGGCCTTAAGTTTTAAAATGAATTTGATGAAAAGTAATTAAAACTAATTTGATATTGCATAGTAGACTAATCTTATATTATATAAAATTGTTAATTTATAAAAACTAATTTTATGGGATGGGGTGAAAAGCATGTCCATATGAATTTTATATTAAATCTCAACCAAAAAAAAATCTTTTGAGTATTTTATATGTTTTAAAAAAAATTTATGGTAGATAGTGCAGACCCATTCATCTATTGGTATTAATGAGTAGACAAGGCGCTGACAAGCATCCAGTTAAAGATTAATTAATGAGTTCAGGCTAGCTGTCTCAATCACTCTGATCAAGCTGTATGCTGACCTTTGGGAATTAGACAGAAGAACTGTTGGTTAGTTTATAGAATATGTCATTTTATGGCCAGCCTTCTCTTTTCAAAATAAATTTGATATAGATTAAGTTGTTAAGACTAATTTGATATTGTTTAATATTATGGGCATTTGACAAGGTCTAACACATGCAACCAGCATAGAAATCCATCAATGATGTAATATTTCTTATAATTCATGTCTACATCACAGGGGATGGATAAATATTTTTAGGAATGGAAAAATCATAAAAAAAATCATTATAAAAATCATGGAAATCTTAGAATCAGGGTTGACGAGATTGCAAGCTAAACTGTTCAAGAAAAATGTAATTTTTTGACGGGCGTATCATGCTGTGGCGCGGCACTTTATTTTAGATTCAAATGGAGCAATTCCGATAGAACCTGTTATCTGTTTAAACTTAAGTGCTCATGTTTTGAAGACCAATAATGCAGGGAATGACCCAAGGGCTTTGAATTTTACGTTTTTATCCATATTGTCATTCCATGCATTAACTGTGTATTTAAATACACGGAGGGCGTAACCAGTCGATAGGAGATGCTCACTTCTCCATGGCACCTGATCCCTCCTGATGTTTTTAGAGCTCCGTGTTTGCTCTAGCTGCTCCCACTGTGTATTGTTCCTTTTAACTGTTGAGCTTGATTGCTGTATGCTATTGTCATATTTAATTTTTCATTCACGAAAGAAAGGCACTTGTAATGTTAAAAACGACACAAAAGATTAACAAATGTGGTAATTAAGCAGTATTGTTTAAAAACTTTTGACTAATTATTACCAGGTTAAAAGTCAGAATGTATTGTGCATTTTTAAAATATCAAGAAATTAAGGTGTGTATCAAAAGTGGAATACCAGACAGTAAATAATGCTTGATTTAATGAGATACAGCCTGTGTCTTAACGAAAACACTGTTTACTGATTAAGTGTCTTTATTTGAAAGATTTATAGGTCATTGTTGCATAAATTCATAATATTAAGGCAGCAATACGAAAGCCCAGAAGGCTCATTCGAGATTCAAGTTTCGAAATACGAGATTCAAAATTCGAGTTTCGAGATTCAAGATCCAGATTAACCAATCAAAAGGCTCATTCGAGGTTCGAAATACGAGATTCGAAATTCGAGTTTCGAGATTCAAAATCCAGATTAACCAATCAAATGCGGGTTCAAAATTTGATTACTCCCCTTTATTACTAGTATGTTTTATCTATCAATAAATCGTTTAATATATTTATAACAAATGAGTCATTTGATTAAATTACAATGCAAGAAAGAGTGATATATATATTAGAAGGAAAGTTAAATAATCATTGGATTTTTGATCAGCAAGATATACTTCAATTTATATTATGACTTCTTAATACATATATCAGGAATATATATGTATTTTTGCATTGTCTACCTTATCTAAAGGGTTGGTGACATAATAATAAAAGTAATTTCAAACCCCCTAAAATTGGAATTTCAAGTTTTAGCACCAGGGACCTATATACTAACCCCTGCACAAGTAAAAATATAAAAGCAGGGGTTAGAGTCAGAAGAATCTCGGATTAATGAGTCGAATGTTTTTATTTCATAAATGCTCAAATCGGGGTATTTTATCTACAACTAAGCTATAAAATTTTATTGACATATGCATTTTTTAAACATGCTTTGAAATCCAGTAATTTCACAGTTTCAATGCCATACATGTATCTAAAGCGCGGCGCCATTGTAGCCCTTCAGGCCTTTGATTATTTATCAAGGCTACATTGCCTTTCAAGTTTTTAAAGTAACATTTTCAGTGTCGGGAAAAATTGGCAAGTGTTGCGGGTAGGGGTGGGGATTTTGTCAATCTTTAGACACTATTTATAACTTTATTATTATGTCAACAACCCTTTATATAAAGTAGACAATGCAAAAATATATATATATTCCTGATATATGTATTCTATTTAATATTTAAGAAGTCATAATATAAATTGGAGTATATTTTGCTGATCAAAAATCCAATGATTATTTAACTTTCCTTCTAATATATATAACACTCTTTCTTGCATTGTAATTTAATCAAATGACTCATTTGTTATAAATATATTTAACGATTTATTGATAGATAAAACATAATAAAGGGGAGTAATCAAATTTTGAACCCGCATTTGATTGGTTAATCTGGATTTTGAATCTCGAAACTCGAATTTCGAATCTCGTATTTCGAACCTCTAATCTCGAATGAGCCTTTTGATTGGTTAATCTGGATCTTGAATCTCGAAACTCGAATTTCGAATCTCGAGTTTTGAATCTCGTATTTCGAAACTTGAATCTCGAATGAGCCCTCTGGGCTTTCGTACAGCAATGCATTCTCTGATAATCCTTATAGAAAAAAACATACAATGTATGATTTTACGAAAGAAAAAAAATTCTTCATTACTGAAAAAACACTTATCATTGATTTTGAATCTATAGTCAATTATCACAAAGAAAAAGGAATTTTCCCTTTTAGCAAAAAAACACTCTCGGGGTAGAGTTTCCTCAGAGACCCTTTATAATCCTCAACATTCCAAATGTTCATATTATATAGCAATATTA